>NW_025240725.1:0-3515 GCF_018294505.1 Triticum aestivum
TCGACAATAGGGTCAGTTGGAATTTCCGGTTCACAAACCTCCTAGACAAAAATATCTATGTCAACTTGATGGGCATACTTTGTCATAAACACGAAATGCAACAACTATTTTTAAAAGAGAATATACCACATCCGAATCATAACAAGGACGAGGGCTGACGGGGACAGATATCAAAACCATGGGACTATGTATAACAAACAACGTACGGGTAAGATAATTATACGAGTAACTATATATCCAAATCACACAAACATCAATTTGGTAATGTAAAACATTCATGAACAAGAGGCTCACCACAAGGTGGTGCCGGCGACGGAATGGTGCGGGCGATCGACTGTCGTTACGATGGAGATTTAGAAGGCACTAAGTAAACCACACCTACATATACAAACTAAGTGTTAGTTTTGACCACAAATTGCATATAAATCAAATAATAGCACATATATTTTCTACCAAATTACTAAACTCATAAATTAATCACTATACAAAGCATTGCAAGAGCTAATCTAGCAATGAGAGATGAAAGGACAAAGTTGCTAACCTTTGTGATCATTTGAATGGATGGGGGCCTTCAAATCTTGACAAATTTTGGGCAAAATGTGTGATGAGCTCGAGAGGAAGAGGGGAAGTACAGAGAGGAGAGGGAAAGGGGAAGAACAGAGCGAGCTCGGGTGGACGAAGGGTTTATGTAGGACAACCTTTAGCACCGGTTCGTGCCATGAACCGGTACTAAAGGTGCTGGAGGGGCCCCGGACTGACAACATCCTACCACCACTCACTTTAGTACCGGTCCGTGGCACGAACCGGTGCTAAAGGTCGGCCACGAACCGGTACTAATGAAAGCGGCTGGCTAGCCGTTGGAACCGGCACTAATGCACACATTAGTACCGGCTCAAAAGCAAACCGGCACTAATGTGCTTGACATTTGACCCTTTTTCTACTAGTGTAACATCATCGGCTGATATCGCAATGTCAGCCGACGGGAGGTGGCCATAGCCCTCGTGGATATGGCCACACTACAGCAAGATGCGACAAAAGGGGCCACAACAGGTTGCCAGGCCAGAGCAGGGACGGCCTGGGAGAGAAAGCCTACCACGAGGACCACCAGATCTGGGGACAAGGCCACTGGATAATGAATACAAATGTTGGAGGCATCACTCGGAGCGAGTGCACACCGATGGCAGCAACCATGGCCAAGCGGCTTGGTGAAGGGGCCCATGAGCCAAGCTCAGAATATCATCGTGGGGAGGAGGTCGTGATAAACTGCATGTGGTGCTGGCCAGGCATGGAAGGATGCAAGAGTCGGGCACAAGCGCAGTGATCTCAGTGATCAGGGTAGCACGCGGACACGAAGATACCTCCCTCCTCCGCAAGCTGTTTATCACTCAGAGAGCTCCCTCTCCCACCTCCGTAAGCGAGGGGCCTTTCCCAAGTCAGAGGTGGCGAGGGGGAGAGGGGACCGAGGGAGGCTAGTGCAGTGTCGGTTCCCAAGTCGCTCACGGGGACGACATGGGAGCAAGGTATCACAGATCCGAACAGTTACATGTGCATTTTTTTAAAGATCTACTAGAATATTACAAATGGGTAGGACGTGTTTTTGTGCCTGTTTGAATGAAAGACACGATCAAGCTAGAGCATATCTCTCCTATCTAAAAAAATATTTAATGTTTCTCGTTCCACTCTCTTCCTTCGTCCGCCCCTCCTCTGGAGCTATTTTATTTTGTCCCAAACACCTGTTTTCTGGGTTTTTTAGTTCTATGGTTATATTGTTGTTTTCTGGTATGTTACCGACCTCCTTGAGCACCATGCTCGCTATTATTGTGGAGGAGGGTTCGCCGAAAAAGGCGTTTACATTCGCGTTTCACTCACAGCGCGTATCAAGGCCGCTCGTCCTCCCGTCTGGATTCGAGCCCCTGGCCCCACATGAAATGCTGCATGCCAATTCTTTATCCATTACCGAATGGCATACTTCCACAATACAGTCACATCCGTATCTGACGCCAACCTACTGACCGTCCCTCCCCTACAATTCTGCTGTACACCACGCTCCGCAGGTCTCAGGAAGCCATTCAGATCTGGCTGGGTTGCCTCTTTCCTCGGCCAGATGCGCTCCTCCATAGGATCTCAACCCGCCGGCCGCCCGAATCAGTGAGTCACGCCATCGAGCACCAGCCGGAAGCGGTTCACCAATCTGATTTCAGGTGAATCCCCCTTCGATTTAGCACTATTTGCATCACTTCAGTTCGCCATTGTTTTGAGCCAGAAAATCTATGCGTACGGTATTGATGTGCTCCTCCATAAAATCATCTTCGATGAGCTCCTCCCTGTATTCGCAGCAATGACCTGGACACCAACCCGCGGGCCAGGTTTGGCCGAGTCGCTTTTTCGGGAGCTTTGATTCCACCAGATCCAGATTTCCTTCGTCTTCGCTTGTCGGAAGGGGAGAAACCTTAATGAGCTGCCACAACCAGAGGAGAGAGAAGCTGCTGCAGCCTCGGTTGGAAGAACGCAGGTGAGATCCAAACACCCGAGCGCCATCTGCCTTTTGTTTTTGTGTAACTTAGATCCAGCCAAGCATGCACTTGTCTCTCGGTGCAGTCTTGAAATTTTGCTTTTAGATTTCTGGTCGGGTGAGCATCTTTTATTTTTGTTTATTTTGTGATGATGGATTTGGGAGCACTCTGTGCATTTTTTCTTTTTGGAAATTATGTGTGATCCGTATTCATGTCCCATGCTTGTCCCTCACCAGCCATGGCCAAATCGGGTTGTCAACTTGTCACTCTCCTCGTTTCGCTCATGGAGAAGAGGGAACGCTGGCACAAGGAGACAGATGGACTTTGTCCGCGCCCTTTAATTCTGCAACTGCTATGGATAATATTCCAGTTTTTCTGTTGCATATTTGAGGCAACTAACCTGTGCAGCTGTGCTTAAATATCAAGAAAAAAAATTTAGGTTCATTTTTTTATTGCAGGTTGCAGATCTTCCGGCGAGATGTGCTTCGCTTCTAGTATCAAGTTATTTTTTTTCTCCGAAGTTGTTTGCTTCGGTGCTCTCCATTTCTTTTTTCTGAAGCTGCAAATCTGGACGCCGGTAGATAGGACTAATTGATTATTTTTGCCTATGTCCAAGTATGTGTGTGTGCATAGCTTGTTCGCATTTAACATTGATTGTAAAAAACTTCCTATGTGGATTTCGAAGGATTATGTGCTTTATAGATTAACTTTCCTAGTGTGAAATTTTTTCATGTAAGAAATACTATTTTTTGGTTCAGAATTTGATTCCACGCTGTGTGCATTTTGCTATATACACAGGAAACAATTGATCTGTTTTGTGTGTGTGAGAAGTACTTCAGTACATTTTCCACCCGGTCGGGGCTAAATATTTCTAGTTGATATGAGTAGGGTACCACTCTACAGATTTGACAATCAGGGGGATCCATTATGTGGCAAACAGTCAGTTAAATAACTGTCAATTATCATATTGCTCATACTTTGCTGGTTTATCACATGATTTCA
>NW_025240726.1:0-3515 GCF_018294505.1 Triticum aestivum
AATTGGAAATGTTTGCCAAGCATAGAGGTTTACCTTCAAGCATAAGAAACAGCTTCTTGGCAAGACCACTCAGGAAGGCCTCCAGATCAGTTTTCTTCCCAGTCAATTTGCTGACTTGGTCGGTCAGGGCAGCTTTATCAGTTTTTAGTCGACTGACCTCCTTGTTGGCGATCCCAAGAGCAGCTTTCAGATTGGTATTGTCTTGTTCAAGCTTGGTGACTGAAGCTAACTTCTCGTCAGCAAGCTTGATCTTCTCAGCTAGTTTGAGGTCTTTCTTCTGTTGGGCCTCCCTTACCTTACCTGCAAGTTACAGCAAGGTCAGATTTTGAAACAAGCAAGGGGAAAAGCAGTCGTCAGGGTCTCACCAAACATACCTTCGGTCTCCTCCTTTGCCTTCGTCAGCTTCTCCTGAACCAGCTTCAAGCTCAGCTCGAGTTGAGTGTGCTTGTTTTCCAGCTCAGAGTAGCGAGCCACAAGATCACAGGAGTTCTGCGAAGAACCAATCGACTAAATGTCAAATATAATTCACTTCCGAGTGAAAAAGGAAAAACACACGTTTCTAAGACTACAGCCGAATACAAGCATTCGACCGTAGTCTCGGGGACTACACCCAGTGGGTGCACTCAGCGTGCCCCCACTAATCCTGTTGAAGATAAAGTCGACCAGTCGACCTCAAAAAAAAAGAGAGATGTATTCTTTAAGACTGTGATCAACTGCAAGCAGTCGACCACAGTCTCGGGGACTACACCCAGTGGGTGCACTCAGCGTGCCCCCACCGGTTTGTGAAATCCAGTCGACATAGTCGACTGACAGAAAGATTGACATCATAAAGCCTAAGGCCGACTACCAGCAGTCGACCTTAGCCTTGGGGACTACACCCAGCGGGTGCACTCAGCGTGCCCCCGCTAACACGGAGTTTAATCGACACACCCAGTGGGTGACTACTATAAATTCCGGAAAGGAAAAGTTTTTGGTTGCATATCCAACAGAACAAACAGTGGTCGACTGACCTGAACATTGCTTTGAAGGGCAGAACTGGCGTCATAAGCTGCCTGGCTCGCATCCCGGATGGTCTTTAACTGCTCCATCATGATTCCCGCATGGCGTATCGCTTCCTTCGCCGCGCCAGCTTGGTCCTCTGGGACGTGGTGCATTGTGAAGAGGGAGGGCTGCTGAGCACTCGTCAATGGATCTGCGAAGGACACCGTGTGTCGAGTGGTGTTCTCTTCCTCCGCAATCAGAATCTCAGGCGCCGTCACATCCTGGGGCACCTTACTGGCGGACGCTTTCCTACTTCTCCTGCGCTTCAGTGGTTCTTCATCCTCATCATCATCAGGAAGATTGATAACAGCAGTGGGTGGAGCTACAAAGAAGAATCAGGATCAGAGATCGCGAGTCAGTCGACTAAGAACGGCGTTAAGAATACAGTACCTGGTTTCAAAGTTGCTGCGTCCTCCATCTCATGGTCATCAGCCCGGGCTGAGGTTTCAGAAGTAGCAGCACTGCAACTCCAAAGGATCAGTCGACTAACTTCAGCGTCGACCAGAGACAAAGTTCACACAAAATAAGAAGATTCAAACAACACGATTACCCTGATATGGTAGGGATGGACACCTTCATCTTCGGTAGGAGCTTAATCGTCTTCGACGGGGCCGCCCTGGGCTGCTTCGGCGCCTTTTCAGTCGGCACCGGAGAGGTGGTCCGAGGGCGCTTGGTCGACTGAACAACGGTCGCAACCCCCTTGCCACGTTCAGTCGAAGGGTCGTGGACAAGCTTCGACCGCCTTTCTGAGCGCGGTGGTACGACCTCCTCCTCCTCTTCTTCCTCATCCTCAATGTCATCTTCATCACCGTCATCATCATCATCGTCGTCATCATCCTCTGCAACGTCCGAGTCCCATTCCTCCTCTTCCTGGCTCTCGCCCCCACTCGCCTCACCCTCCTCAGTCGGAGCTTGTGCCCCATTGGGCATCGAGTACAGTTCGGTGAGAGCCTAGCAGATATCAAGACAAGGATCAGTCGACCAGTCGGTAGGATAAACAGAAATGAATGCGACAAGAACACAGTGGAGAGCAGAGCAAATGTACCTTGTTTGGATCGCTGTTGTGGTCGAGTGGAGGAATCCTTCTGGCTCCGCGTGGGTTATCCTTGTTTCCGGTAACGGCTACCATCCATCTTTCCAGAGTGACATCATCGACTGCTTCTGGATGGACTCGAGTCTCGTCTTCAGTCCCACAGTACAACCACATGCAGTGGCTCCGGAACTGAAGGGGCTGGATGCGACGCCTGAGGAAGACCTCCAGGAGGTCCATGCCCGTCACTCCCTCCCGAACCAACTGCACCACGCGCTCCATCAACATCTTCATGTCAGCTTTCTCCTCCGGAATCAACTTCAGAGAGGAGGGCTTGTTCACTTGGTCCATGGTAAACTGTGGGAGTCCACTCGACTGCCCCGGCATCGACTGGTCCTGGCAGTAGAACCAGGTCGACTGCCAGCCTCTGACTGACTCGGGAAAGGTCATGGGCGGGAAGGTGCTCTTATTCCTCACCTGGATGCCCAGACCCCCACACATTTGGACGACTCGGGTCCTTTCATCACCTGGGCTCGCCTTCTTCACGGTCTGAGAGCGACACGTGAATATATGCTTGAACAAACCCCAGTGCGGTCGACAGCCCAGGAAACCCTCACACATGGACACGAATGCGGCAAGATAGGCGATAGAATTTGGGGTAAAGTGGTGGAGCTGCGCTCCAAAGAAGTTCAAGAAGCCACGGAAGAAAATACTCGGCGGCAAAGAAAATCCACGATCAACATGGGTGGCCAAGAGCAGACACTCACCCTCTTCTGGCTGGGGCTGCCATTCCTTCCCCGGAAGCCTCGCAGCTCCATGACGGATCAAGCCCTCGTTGGCCATGTCGAGGAGGTCTTTTTCTGTGATGGTCGACTGGATCCAGTCTCCTTGGACCCAGCCCTTCGGCAGGCGGGATCTGGACGAAGACCCGCCGCGGCTGGTAGATCTCCCCTTCGCCTTCTTCGACGCCGACGCCTTCTTCGCACGTTCCAGCGCCGCCGTCTTCTCCTTGGCCATGATTGCCGGCGAGATGCGCGTGGGGAAGTTGTGCGTGGGCGAGAGCGAGCGCGCTGGACGGAGACGAAGGGAGCAGAGAGAGAGAGAATGCTGAGGCACAGTACAGAAATCCTCGCCGGGCGCATTTATAACGTCCCTTCCGAGTGGATGACAGGTGGGCCCGGTCGATCTAATCATATCCAGGAACAGTTATGCAGACGGGATACGTGGCGGAGAAAGCGGCGCGGAGATCGAGGCGTCTATGTCCCGTCCCATCCGAACGCCGCGGTCCGCTCCGCTTCGCGCGCGTCCCCAAATTTTGCATCCCGCGGAATCCGCGAACAGCAGATCAGTCTGTCAGGCACGGGGTTTCCCGCGATCCGTCGCTCGGAGATCGTCGAAGCCCGAAAGATCACTCGACGAAAGAAGAGAATGGATCGAGTCGACT
>NW_025240727.1:0-3515 GCF_018294505.1 Triticum aestivum
TAGAAATTCAACCATAACTCCAAATGAAACAAATTATATATGAAAAATGATCAGAAAAATCCAATCTATCCATCTGTACTGTTTTCATGCATGTTAGAACAACTTATGGCTGCTGTTTAGGCCAAATCATATAAATGGCATTTAAACCCTCACATATGGAGTTTGAATTTGAACCTAGGGTTCAAACCAACTCCATTTAACATGTTGCTAGCTGCATTAGCTCAATTCACAGCATATTGCCATGTCACATTCATGCATCATACTGTTGCATTGCATTGATTGTGTTTCCCCTCTTACGCCGGTATTTGTCCCCTCTCGGTAGACGATGTTCCAGCGTTGTGATCGCTGACACTAATGAAGACTCAATGCTATCTTCAGAAGTGCCAGGCAAGCAAAACCCCCTTGTTCATTCCGATACAATCCCACTCTCTCGCTCCTGCTCTCTTTTACTGCATTAGGACAACAACGATTCATCTGTTACTTGCTGTGGTAGCTGAACCCCTTTATCCTCTGCATGACCTGTCATTGTCACAGTAAATAGATGAAACCCACTAGCATGAGTAGGAGTTGTTTGAGCCCTGATGTGCCTACTCATTCATGCTTGTTTGTCATGCCTGCTATTGCTTAGAGTTGTGTCAGGTCTGATTCATCGGGAATGAATTGGAATGTGGTGAACATGTCCTACTGTTGAGAACTAAGTGTGTGAACACGATTTGGTAAAGGTAGCGGTGAGAGGCCATGTAGGAGTACATGGTGGGTTGTCTCATTGAAGCCGTCCTCAGGAACTGAGTTCTGTGTTTGTGATCCATGAACAGTTACTACCACACATTGGGTTCCGGTAACTCGACCCCTCTCGGCTTATTAACCGCCTCGATCTCTGTCCAGGAGTTCCAACTAGTTTCTGGTGTTTGTAGGTTGTGTTAGTAGTCTACCAAGTGGTACCCAGTACAGGTGGGCTTGGGACAGACTAGGCACGGTGGCACGGTCTACCAAGCATAGATCCATCCGTCGAGGTGGGCTTGGGAACCCTGTACACATCGTTTGGGGCCGTGAGCGACACCCCGGCCGGATCTCCTTGCGGATGGAACCCGAATAGGCGATAAACCTGGACTAGAGACTTGTGTGGTTAGTCAGGTTGTGGCCGACTCCCTCGCCAGGCTTCCGCTTGAAGGTTGCCGAGGTACACGACGTGTACATGGTGGTAAGTGGCGAGAGCGTGTGTGACGAAGTACACCCCTGCAGGGTTAACATCATCTATTCGAATAGCCGTGTCCGCGGTAAAGGACTTCTTCGTTGCCTGTACAATTCATAGACAAGTGAAAGTGGATACTCTAAAATGCGCAAGATAAGCGTGAGTGCTATGGATGGCGTTCTCGTAGGGAGTGTTGGGGATCGTAGCAGAATTTTTAAAATTTTCCTATGCTCACCAAGATCCATCTATGGAGTATACTAGCAACGAGGGGAAAGGAGTGCATCTACATACCCTTGTAGATCGCGAGCGGAAGCGTTCCAATGAACGAGGTTGACGGAGTCGTACTCGCCGTGATTCAAATCACCGATGACCGAGTGCCGAACGGACTGCACCTCCGCGTTCAACACACGTACGGTGCAGCGACGTCTCCTCCTTCTTGATCCAGCAGGGGGGAAGGAGAGGTTGATGGAGATCCAGCAGCACGACGGCGTGGTGGTGGATGTAGCGGGTCTCGGCAGGGCTTCGCCGAGCTTCTGCGAGAGGGAGAGGTGTAGCAGGGGAGGAGGGAGGCGCCCAAGGCTGTTGTACTACTGCCCTCCCTCCCCCCTTTATATAGGCCCCCTGGGAGGGGGGCACCGGCCAGGAACCCATCTGGATGGGGGGGGGGGGGGGCGGCGGCCAGGGGGGTAACTTACCCCCCAAGTCAAGTGGGGCGCCCCCCCACCCTAGGGTTTCCAACCCTAGGCGCCGGGGGAGGCCCATGGGGGGCGCCCCAGCCCACTATGGGATGGTTCCCTTCCCACTTCAGCCCATGGGGCCCTCCGGGACAGGTGGCCCCAACCGATGGACCCCCGGGACCCTTCCGGTGGTCCCGGTACAATACCGATAACCCCCGAAACTTTCCCGGTGGCCGAAACTGGACTTCCTATATATAATTCTTCACCTCTGGACCATTCTGGAACTCCTCGTGAAGTCCGGGATCTCATCCGGGACTCCGAACAACTTTCGGGTTTCCGCATACTCATATCTCTACAACCCTAGCGTCACCGAACCTTATGTGTGTTACCCTACGGGTTCGGGAGACATGCAGACATGACCGAGATGCCTCTCCGGTCAATAACCAACAGCGGGATCTGGATACCCATGTTGGCTCCCACATGTTCCACGATGATCTCATCGGATGAACCACGATGTCGAGGATTCAATCAATCCCGTATACAATTCCCTTTGTCAATCGGTATGTTACTTGCCCGAGATTCGATCGTCGGTATCCCCATACCCTGTTCAATCTCGTTACCGGCAAGTCTCTTTACTCGTACCGCAATGCATGATCCCGTGACTAACGCCTTAATCACATTGAGCTCATTATGATGATGCATTACCGAGTGGGCCCAGAGATACCTCTCCGTCATACGGAGTGACAAATCCCAGTCTCGATCCGTGCCAACCCAACAGACACTTTCGGAGATACCCGTAGTGCACCTTTATAGTCACCCAGTTACGTTGTGACGTTTGGCACACCCAAAGCACTCCTACGGTATCCGGGAGTTGCACGATCTCATGGTCTAAGAAAAAAATACTTGACATTGGAAAAGCTCTAGCAAACGAAACTACACGATCTTTTATGCTATGCTTAGGATTGGGTCTTGTCCATCACATCATTCTCCTAATGATGTGATCCCGTTATCAATGACATCCAATGTCCATAGTCAGGAAACCATGACTATCTGTTGATCAACGAGCTAGTCAACTAGAGGCTTACTAGGGACACGTTGTGGTCTATGTATTCACACATGTATTACGATTTCCGGATAACACAATTATAGCATGAACAATAGACAATTACCATCAACAAAGAAATATAATAATAACCATTTATTATTGCCTCTAGGGCATATTTCCAACAGTCTCCCACTTGCACTAGAGTCAATAATCTAGTTACATTGTGATGAATCGAACACCCATTGCGTCCTGGTGTTGATCATGTTTTGCTCTAGGGAGAGGTTTAGTCAACGGATCTGCTACATTCAGATCCGTATGTACTTTACAAATATCTATGTCTCCATTTTGAACACTTTCACGAATGGAGTTGAAGCGACGCTTGATATGCCTGGTCTTCCTGTGAAACCTGGGCTCCTTCGCAAGGGCAATAGCTCCAGTGTTGTCACAGAAGAGAGTCATCTGGCCCGACGCATTGGGAATCACCCCTAGGTCGGTAATGAACTCCTTCATCCAGACTGCTTCCTGCGCTGCCTCCGAGGCTGCCATGTACTCCGCTTCACATGTAGATCCCGCCACGACGCTTTGCTTGCAGCTGCACCAG
>NW_025240728.1:0-3515 GCF_018294505.1 Triticum aestivum
ATAAGATAGTGATTGACAGAGTTCTCTAGTCACGATCACCAAGTTACTGGAACTTCGTGATGAACTAAAGCGATTCCCGAGCTCTTCGTGATGCTGAAATCAACGAAGGTAGAAATCAAGAAAAAGCATCAAGTGTTGATGATTAAACAAGACCACTAGTTTCAAGAAAAGGGCAAATGGAAAGAAAGGGAACTTCAAGAAGAATGGCAAACAAGTTGGCATTCCCGTGAAGCAGCCCACAACCGGACCTAAATCCGAAACTGAGTGCTTCTACTGCAAAGGAAATGGTCACTGGAAGCGGAACTACCCCAAATATTTGATGGATAAGAAGGATGGCAAAGTGAACAAAGGTATAGTTGATATACATGTTATGTGTGTACCTTACTAGTGCTAGTAGTAACCCCTGGGTATTTGATACTTGTTCGGTTGCTAAGATTAGTAACTCGAAAGAGGAGTTGCAGAATAAATAGAGACAGTTGAGGGTGAAGTGACGATGTGTGTTGGAAGTGGTTCCAACATTGATATGATCATCATCGCACACTCCCTATACTTTTGGTATTAGTGTTGAACCTAAGTAAATGATATTTGGTGTTTGCGTTGAGCATGAATATGACTAGATCATGTTTATTGCAATACGGTTATTCATTTAAGACAAAGAATAATTATTATTCTGTTTACATGAATAAAACCTTCTATGGTCATACACCCAATGTTAATGGTTTATTGAATATCGATCATAGTGATACACATATTCATAATATTGATGCCAAAAGATGCAAAGTTAATAATGATAGTACACTGTTGTTTTGGTCATATCAGTGTAAAGCGCATGAAGTAACTCCATGCAGATGGAATGTTGGAATTACTTGATTATGAATCATTTGATACTTGCGAACCGTGCCTCATGGGCAAGATGACTAAAACTCTGTTCTCCGGAACAATGGAACGAGCTAATGAATTATTGGGAAAAATACGTATCAATGTATGTGGTCCAATGAGTATTGAGGCTCATGGCGGGTATCGTTATTTTTTGACCTTCACAGATGATTTGTGCAGATATGGGTATATCTACTTAATGAAACACAAGTCTAAATCATTTGAAAAGTTCAAAGAATATCAGAGTGAAGTGGAGAATCATCATAACAAGAAAATAAAGTTTCTACGATCTGATCATGGAGGCGAATATTTGAGTTATGAGTTTGGCCTTCATTTAAAACAATGTGGAAGAGTTTCACAGCTCACGCCACCTGGAACACCACAGCTTGATGGTGTGTCCGAATGTCGTAACCGCACTTTATTAGATATATGGAGCAATCTATGATGTCTCTTGCCGATTTACCACTATCGTTTTGGGGTTATGCATTAGAGATAGCTGCATTCATGTTAAACAGCACACCGTCAAAATCCGTTGAGACGACACCGTATGAACTGTGGTTTGGCAAGAAACCTAAGTTGTTGTTTCTTAAAGTTTGGGGTTGCGATGTTTATGTCAAAAGGCTTCAGCCTGATAAGCTCAAGCCCAAATCGAAGAAGTGCCTCTTCATAGAATACCCAAAGGAAATTATTGGGTACACCTTCTACCATAGATCCGAAGGCAAGATCTTTGTTGCTAAGAACAGAACCTTTCTAGAGAAGGAGTTTCTCTCAAAAGAAGTGAGTGGGAGGAAAGTAGAACTTGATGAGGTAATTGTACCTGCTCTCAATTTGGAAAGTAGCCCATCCGAAAAATCTGTTCCCGTGATGCCTGCACCAACTAGAGAGGAAGCTAATGATAAAGATCATGAAACTACAAATCAAGTTGCTATAGAACCTCATGGCTCAATTAGAGCACGATCCGCACCAGAGTGGTATAGTAATCATGTTCTGGAGGTCATGTTACTTGACCATGATGAACCTATGGACTATGAAGAAGCTACGATGAGCCCAGATTCTGATAAATGCCTTGAGGCCATGAAATCGGAGATAGGATCCATGTATGATAACAAAGTGTGGACTTTGGTTGATCTGCCCGATGATCGGCGAGCCATAGAAAATAAATGGATCTCGAAGAGGAAGACAGACGTTGATGATAGTGTTACTATCTGATGGGGTTATGTACCTAGGGTAGGGTCATGGACCTGATCCAAGTAACTTACCCCAAGACATCCTTAGAAGAGGTCGCCTTCCAGTCAACCAATGAGGACACACTCGACTGGTCTGAAGGACTCGACCACGAAGACTCACTCGACCACCAGGAGGTCAAGAGGCACTCTGCACTGCAACGGCCTGTAATCAAGTAGACTTTATAATAGTAAAGGCACTTTATGTGGGGCGTTACCAGTAACGCCCCAGACTTAACTCACCTTAAACCCTCTCCTACGTGGGCTGGCTGGGGTCCTGGCGCACTCTATATAAGCCACCCCCCTCCACAGGCAGAAGGGTTCGGCACCTTGTAGCTCATATACTCATAATCCACTCGACCGCCTCCGGGCTCCGAGACGTAGGGCTGTTACTTCTTCCGAGAAGGGCCTGAACTCGTACATCCTTTGTGCTTACAACCTCTCCATAGCTAGGACCTTGCCTCTCCATACCTACCCCCCACTCTACTGTCAGGCTTAGAACCACGACAGTTGGCGCCCACCTTGGGGCAGGTGTTTTAGCGATTTTGTGGAGAAGTTGCGATTCTTCCGAGTACTTTCATCATGGTGTCTGCTGGAGTTTTGGTCGAGGGTCAAGAGATCCGTCTCGGCACTCTCACCTTCATCGCCGATGACTCCGCATGGCTCCAGGAGGCTCCACTCGACGTAGATGCGCTCCCCATCCGCGGTGCGACGCATTTTCGCGCATGTGTCCGCGGCGTTCTGCTGCGGCAACCGTCGACCCAGTATCGGTCGGCTCCTCCATCGTCCACCCTCCCGGTCTCCCGCCAGCGCAAGCGCTCGGGCCGGTCGAGGCTTCAGCGATGGGTGAGGCACGTGGTGGCTCGCCAATCGGCCACCACCCAAGTTGCGGCAATCGAGCCTGACGAACCTCTCTACGGCTTGTTCGACCTGTCGACTGGCTCCGTAGAGACTGCATCCGAGTGCGGTAGCAGTGATCCAGCGGCGGAAATCTTGATGGTCGATGGGCCCCACAGTCCCCCTGGCTTCGCCCGTGGTGGTGGAGCAGGTGACGGCGGCGACCCTACGCGAGGCTACGAAGAGTACCAACCCGAGCCACTCGACTCTCTGCAAAGAGAGGAACTTCGCCGCAGGAACGAGGATCCCCTGCGTATTCCCATCGCAGGGGAAACCCCCGAGGCTCGTGCCTTGGAGGAGGCGCGCCTGGCCAATTTGGCCGAGCGCACTCGACTGGAGAACCTTCAGCAAGCACTCGACGAGCGCGCGCGGCGACGAGTTCCCGACACCAGTCGACGTCAACTCTTCCCGCCGACTCAGGTATATCGAACCCCAATTCAGAATTTAGCAGCTGCGACCCCTATAGCAGAGTCCATCCAGCCTTCGCAGTCGGAAGCTGGCAGAGGTTTGCTGCAGATC
>NW_025240729.1:0-3514 GCF_018294505.1 Triticum aestivum
ATGGATATGGATCGGTGGTGGTATATGGATACGGATTGGTGGTGGTATATGGATACGGATTCGGAGCGGTGGTGGTAGGTGACAGGGGCGATGATGATGGTGCGGTGGCAGCGTGACAACTTATGACCAGAACTCAAAACTCTAAAAGACTAACGCTAAGACCAGCAACTAGACACGACGATGCAACCGCAAATTCAACAAAGCAAAACCCTAAAAAGATTATGCAAAGGCTCAGATTGGTTCGGATATGATGAACTAACCCTAATTTTTTTGGCTTTTTCGTGGACTGTAGGTATGAAGAACAGACTCGATCTAAACTACGAAAAACTGTAAAGTCTCACCGAGCAACCTGGAAATCTGATACCACTTGATAGAGGCAAAGGTGTCCCGTCTTTCAATGAGATGATGGATATCGCTTTGGTGGCAGTCGACTTTAACGATCCGACTATGAACGTGCGAGGACGTCGCGCCTTAGCAATCGCTAAACCAACTCCAAGAGGTTATTGACCACGCCGGAGCACGATCAACCTGACCACGAGGGTCTGTTTCCTGCGAGCAAACGAAGAACAAGCAAGAAACTGAGATTGCAATCTGGATATTGCGAATATAAGATGAAAGCTTTGTTGATCAAGGTGGGGTTCTGTGACGCCTTTGTCTGGTCGTTGAACACAAACGAAGTACGCGAAGTTGCAGCTATGGTGAACTTTTAATCTAAACAAAACCCAAAGTCTAAACGATGCCCTAAGGGTTGTATATATGGAGGAAGAGGGGGGAATTTCGTGGCCCTTGGTGGAGGGGTCCGAAATCAACCCTATCTCTTGTTTCCCCACACATACGGACTCTAAAAATAGGCTATACTTATGTATTTCGAAATTACATGGGCCTGGCCCAATAATAAGGTGACGCAGCACCTATAATAGCCTCGGGACGAAATTTATGAAGTGGCATCTTGTATATTTCGTCCAAGGCTTCATGCACCCATTATGGTGGCTTCAAAGTCCTGAAATCATCACTTGTAACTCCGTTCTTGTTCCCCTTGTGCATGCCATCATCTCCATGCTTGTTCTTGCTCCAATCTTCATCCTTCTCCAAGCTAGGCCCCTCATTTGTAAGCAAAACAAATGTATCCAATTTAGGCAGCATCATATTCTCATGAACATTAGAATCATTACCAAGAAACGAAAGTACCTGGTAATTTACTTGGCATGCGCGAGCTGTAGTAATTGGTCCAGTATGCATAGCAGCAGGGGCTGTGGGTGTAACAATTGTATTGATGTCCTCATCACAACTTGAGTTGAATGTTATTGGTTTTGAGCATATAAAAGACTTGTATGAGCATGATCCTTCTTTTGCTACTCCTTATGCTAAGTGTTTGACACACACGTCTTGGGAACGATACTACATAAAGGATGATTATCTTATGAGAGCTAACAAACTTTGCATTCCCGAGTCTTCTCTTCATTTGCTCCTTTTGCAAGAGGCTCATGGAGGCGGACTAATGGGACACTTTGGACGCGACAAGACTGTCGCCACGCTCTCCAAGAACTACTTTTGGCCCAAGATGTTTCGTGATGTCTCACGCTTCACCAACCGTTGCTCTACTTGTCGCAAAGCTAAGTCGAAAGCTCAATACCATGGTCTTTACATGCTGATAGAGGCAAAGGTGTCCCGTCTTTCGATGAGATGATGGATATCGCTTTGGTGGAAGTCGACTTTGACGATCCGACTACGAACGTGCGAGGACGTCGCGCCTTAGCAATCGCTAAACCAACTCCGAGAGGTTATTGACCACGCCGGAGCACGATCAACCTGACCATGAGGGTCTGTTTCCTACGAGCAAACGAAGAACAAGCAAGAAACTAAGATTGCAATCTGGATATAGCGAATATAAGATGAAAGCTTTATGGATCAAGGTGGGGTTCTGTGACGCCTTTGTCTGGTCGTTGAACACAAACGAAGTACGCGAAGTTGCAGCTATGGCGAACTTTAGTCTAAACAAAACCCAAAGTCTAAACGGTGCCCTAAGGGCTGTATATATGGAGGAAGAGGGGGGGAGATTCGTGGCCGTTGGTGGAGGGGTCCGAAATCAACCCTATCTCTTGTTTCCCCACACATACGGACTCTAAAAATAGCCTATACTTATGTATTTCGAAATTACAAGGACCTGGCCCAATAATAAGGTGACACAGCACCTAGAATAGCCTTGGGACGAAATTTATGAAGTGGCATCTTGTATATTTCGTCCATGGCTTCATGCACCCATTATGGTGGCTTCAAAGTCCTGAAATCATCACTTGTAACTCCGTTCTTGTTCCCCTTGCGCATGGCATCATCTCCATGCTTGTTCTTGCTCCAATGTTCATCCTTCTCCAAGCTAGGCCCTTCATTTGTAAGCAAAACAAATGTATCCAATTTAGGCAGCATCATATTCTCATGAACATTAGAATCATTACCAAGAAACGAAAGTACCTGATAATTTAATTGGCGTGCGCGAGCTCTAGTAATTGGTCCCGAATATGTAGCAGTAGGGGATGTGGGTGTAACAATGGTATTGATGTCCTCATCATCCTCCCCTTCTTGAAATGAAGTCGTCCTCGACGGAAGCTCATCTTCCTCACCCAAATAAGGCTTCAAATCTGCAATGTTAAAAGTGGGACTAACCCCAAAATCTGCAGGCAGCTTAAGTTTATATGCATTATCATTTATTTTCTCTAACACCTTAAAGGGACCATCAGCACGTGGCATTAGCTTTGATTTGCGCAAATCAGGAAATCTATCCTTATGCAAATGTAACCAAACAAGATCTCCAGGTGCAAACACAACATGTTTTCTACCCTTATCTCCAGCAAGTTTATATTTAGCATTCATACGCTCAATGTTTTCCTTAGTTAACTCATGCATCTTTAAAATCAATTCAGCACGTTGTTTAGCATCAAAATTAACCTTCTCCGAAGATGGAAGAGGCAACAAATCAATAGGTGCACGAGGTAGGAAACCATACACAACTTAAAAAGGGCACATCTTAGTAGTAGAATGCAATGAACGATTATAAGCAAATTCAATATGAGGCAAGCATTCCTCCCACATTTTCTTATTATTCTTCAAAACAGCCCTAAGCATAGTAGACAACGTTCTATTGACTACTTCAGTTTGTCCATCAGTTTGGGGGTGACAAGTAGTACTAAAAAGCAGTTTAGTCCCCAACTTAGCCCATAAACATCTCCAAAAGTGGCTAAGAAATTTAGTCTCACGATCTGAAACAATAGTATTTGGCACACCATGCAAGCGAATAATTTCACGAAAGAACAAATCAGCAACATTAACAGCATCATTGCTTTTATGACATGGTATAAAGTGTGCCATTTTCGAGAATCTATCCACGACAACAAATATGCTATCCCTCCCCTTCTTTGTTCGAGGTAAACCTAAAACAAAGTCCATAGATATATCCTCCCAAGGAACACTAGGTACAGGCAAAGGCATATATAAACCATGAGGATTGAGTCGTGACTTA
>NW_025240730.1:0-3512 GCF_018294505.1 Triticum aestivum
GTCTTTTCCATCCCCTGCATGTTGTAGTTCATCACAAAGCTCTTGTAGCTTGGTGGGAGCGACTGGAGGATTCTGTCAATGACCGCCTCATCTGGGAGGTTAATGTTCAGCTGGGTCATACGGTTGTGCAACCCAGACATCTTCAGGATGTGCTCACTGACAGAACTGTTTTCCTCCATCTTACAACTGTAGAACTTGTCGGAGACATCATATCTCTCGACCCGGGCATGAGCTTGAAAAACTAGTTTCAGCTCTTCGAACATCTCATATGCTCCGTGGTGCTCAAAACGCTTTTGGAGCCCCGGTTCTAAGCTGTAAAGCATGCCGCACTGAACGAGGGAGTAATCATCAGCATGAGACTGCCAAGCATTCATAATGTCTTGGTTCTCTGGGACGGGAGCGTCACCTAGCGGTCCTTCTAGGACATATTGTTTCCTGGCAGCTATGAGGATGATCCTCAGGTTCCGGACCCAGTCCGTATAGTTGCTGCCATCATCTTTCAGCTTGGTTTTCCCTAGGAACGCGTTGAAGTTCATGTTGACATTAGTGTTGGCCATTGATCTACAAGACATATTTGCAAAGGTTTTAGACTAAGTTCATGATAATAAAGTTCTAATCAAATTATGAACTCCCACTTAGATTAGACATCCCTCTAGTCATCTAAGTGTTACACGATCCGAGTCGACTAGCCCGTGTCCGATCATCACGTGAGACGGACTAGTCATCGTCGGTGAACATTCTCATGTTGATCGTATCTTCCATACGATTCGTGTTCGACCTTTCGATCTCCGTGTTTCGAGGCCATGTCTGCACATGCTAGGCTCGTCAAGTTAACCCTAAGTGTTTTCGATGTGTAAAACTGTCTTACACCCGTTGTATGTGAACGTAAGAATCCATCACACCCGATCATCACGTGGTGCTTAGAAGCGACGAACTGTAGCAACGGTGCACAGTTAGGGGAGAACACTTCTTGAAATTTTTGTAAGGGATCATCTTATTTACTACCGTCGTCCTAAGTAAACAAGATGCATAAACATAATAAACATCACATGCAATTATATAGTTGTGACATGATATGGCCAATATCATATAGCTCCATTGATCTTCATCTTCGGGGCTCCATGATCATCTTGTCACCGGCTTGACACCATGATCTCCATCATCATGATCTCCATCATCGTGTCTTCATGAAGTTGTCACGCCAACGACTACTTCTACTTCTATGACTAACGTTTAGCAATAAAGTAAAGTAGTTTACATGGCGTTATTCAATGACACGCATGTCATACAAAAAATAAAGACAACTCCTATGGCTCCTGCCGGTTGTCATACTCATCGACATGCAAGTCGTGAATCCTATTACAAAGAACATGATCTCATACATCACAATTCATCATTCATCACAACTTCTGGCCATATCACATCACATGATCAATCGCTGCAAAAACAAGTTAGACGTCCTCTAATTGTTGTTGCATCTTTTACGTGGCTGCAATTGGGTTCTAGCAAGAACGTTTTCTTACCTACGAATCACCACAACGTGATTTTGTCAACTTCTATTTACCCTTCATAAGGGCCCTGTTCATCGATTCCGCTCCAACTAAAGTGGGAGAGACAGACACCCGCCAGCCACCTTATGCAACTAGTGCATGTCAGTCGGTGGAACCGGTCTCACGTAAGCGTACGTGTAAGGTTGGTCCAGGCCGCTTCATCCCACAATACCGTTTGAGCAAGAAAAGACTAGTAGAGGCAAGTAAGATGACAAAATCCACGCCCACAACAAAATTGTGTTCTACTCGTGCAAAGAGAACTACGCATAGACCTAGCTCATGATGCCACTGTTGGGGAACATTGCAGAAAATTAAAATTTTTCCTACGGTTTCACCAAGATCCATCTATGAGTTCATCTAAGCAACGAGTCAAGGGAGAGAGTTTGCATCTACATACCACTTGTAGATCGCGTGCGGAAGCTTGCAAGGTGATGATGTAGTCGTACTCGACGTGATTCGAATCACCGATGACCAAGTGCTGAACGGACAGCACCTCCGCGTTCAACACACGTACGGGACGGGAGACGTCTCCTCCTTCTTGATCCAGCAAGGGGAAAGGAGAGGTTGAGGAAGACAGCTCCACCGGCAGCACGACGGCGTGGTGATGGTGGAGAGGCAGTACTCCGACAGGGCTTCGCCAAGCACACAACGGAGGAGGAGAGGTGTTGGGGAGGGGAGGGCTGCGCCTTGGAGGGTGGTACGGCTGCCCTCCCCTCACCCCTCTATTTATAGGGGGAAGGGAGAAGGGGGCCGGCCCCCTAGAACCCATCTAGGGGGGGGTGCGGCGGCCTAGGGGAGAGGGGAGAGGGTGGCTTGCCCCCCAAGCCAAGGGGGGCGCCCCCTCTAGGGTTCCCCCTCAACCCTAGGCGCATGGGCCCAAGGGAGGGGGGTGCGGCCAGCCCACCAGGGGCTGGCTCCCTGCCCCACGCAGCCCATGTGGCCCCCCGGGAGGGGTGGCCCCTCCCGGTGGACCCCCGGAACCCTTCCGGTGGCCCCGGTACAATACCGGTATGACCCGAAACTTCCCGGTGTCCGTTTGACAACTTCCCATATATAAATCTTTACCTCCGGACCCTTCCGGATCTCCTTGTGACGTCCAGGATCCCATCCGGGACTCCGAACAACATTCGGTAGTCACATACTAGTCTTCCTAATAACCCTAGCGTCACCGAACCTTAAGTGTGTAGACCCTACGGGTTCGGGAGACATGCAGACATGACCGAGACGCTCTCAGTCAATAACCAATAGCGGGATCTGGATACCCATGATGGCTCCCACATGCTCCTCGATGTTGTCATCGGATGAACCACGATGTCGAGGATTTGATCAAACCTTGTATGCAATTCCCTTTGTCAATCGGTACGTTACTTGCCCGAGACTCGATCGTCGGTATCCCAATACCTTGTTCAGTCTCGTTACCGGCAAGTCACTTTACTCGTACCGTAATGCATGATCCCGTGTCCAACACCTTGGTCACATTGAGCTCATAATGATGATGCATTACCGAGTGGGCCCAGAGATACCTCTCCGTCATACGGAGTGACAAATCCCAGTCTCGATCCGTGTCAACCCAACAGCTACTTTCGGAGATACCTGTAATGCACCTTTATAGTCACCCAGTTACGTTGTGACGTTTGATACACCCAAGGCACTCTTACGGTATCCGGGAGTTACACGATCTCATCGTCGAAGGAAGAGATACTTGACACTGGCAAAGCTCTAGCAAAACGAACTACACGATCTTTTATGCTATGCTTAGGATTGGGTCTTGTCCATCACATCATTCTCCTAATGATGTGATCCCGTTATCAACGACATCCAATGTCCATAGTCAGGAAACCATGACTATCTGTTGATCACAACGAGCTAGTCAACTAGAGGCTCACCAGGGACATATTGTGGTCTAAGTATTCACACGTGTATTACGATTTCCGGATAATACAGTTATAGCATGAATAAAAG
>NW_025240731.1:0-1732 GCF_018294505.1 Triticum aestivum
AGCGACGACAGGCGGCGGGGGCGGCGAGGGCGGCGGGGCCTGCGAGGGCGGCGCGCGATGGGCGACGGCGCGGCGACAACGGCGATGTTGCGCGAAGAAGTTGGATCGAGAAGAAGTGATGGTCGCAAAGAAACTAAATTTTTTGTAAGTGCCATATATATAGAAGGGGCCTTTAGTACCGATTGAAGCCATCAACCGGTATTAAAGGCCAATTTTCGCCAGGCCAAGAGGCGGGAAACGGCCCCTTTAGTACCGGTTCGTGCCACGAACCGGTACTAAAGACCCAATCATTAGTACCGATTAGAGCCACCAACCGGTACTAATGGTTGTGCGCTGCCACCGGCGGTGCATAATGTTTAGTCCCACCTCGCCGAGCGAAGGTTAACCGCACTGGTTTATAAACCCAGCCGCGGCTGCTCCTTCGAACTTCTCTATATAGCAGGCTTCTGGGCCTAACAATGGCGCGCTGCCCTGTGAGCCTGCTGGCCCTTCTAGGCATGCATTTGCACACCCTAGGTCTGGCAGGCCCATTGGGCAGCGCCCCAACAATTTTTTATATAGTTTTTTCTTTTCTGCATTATTAATTTTCTTCTATTTATTTTTGAGTAATTTTTTATATAATTTTTTTTCTTTTCTGCATTATTTATTTTCTTCTATTTATTTTTGAGTAATTTTTTATATAGTTTTTTCTTTTCTGCTATATTTATTTTCTTCTATTTATTTCTGACTAGTTTTTTTTTCTGTATTTAGTTTCTTTATGACCCTCTATACTCTTTCGCACATACTATGCGGGTGAAAAGATAATACCATTGCAAGTTTCAACATTTTCAAAGTTTAGTTTGTAGTGATTTTCAATTTCACGGTCATTTAGTCTCTCTAAACAATTAGGTAAATGACCGAAAAACAACAAATGATGTCAGAACATGTTGTAAATTGATGACGTCGCTTTGAATGCTGCATACTGCACACAAAAGAAGTCCGGAGTTCAAATAAGTTTAAAAAACATTGAAGTGCCCGTATAACAGATGAGTTCTCGTCCGAAACCCTGATACTCCGAAAGAGATTGTCCAGTTTGTACACGAAGTGCGTCCAGTTTTTGCCGTGACCCTCTCTACTCTTTCACACATGCTATGCGGGTGAAATGATGATACCATGCCAAGTTTTAACATTTTCAGAGTTTATTTTGTAGTGATTTTCAATTTCACGGTCATTTAGCTCTCTAACAATTAGATAAATGACTGGAAAATAACAAAAGATGTCAAAACATGTTGGAAATTGATGACATCGATTTGAATGCTGCATACTGAACACAAAAGAAGTCCGGAGTTCAAATAAGTTTAAAAAACATTGAAGTGCCCGTGTAACAAATGAGTTCTTGTCCGAAACCCTGATACTCCGAAAGATATTGTTTAGTTTGTACATGAAGTGCGTCCAGTTTTTGCCGTGACCCTCTCTACTCTTTCGCACATGCTTTGCGGGTGAAATGATGATACCATGCCAAGTTTCAACATTTTCAGAGTTCATTTTGTAGTGATTTTTAATTTTACGGTCATTTAGCTCTATAAACAATTAGGTAAATGACCGAAAAACAAAAAATGATGTCAGAACATGTTGAAAATTGATGACGTCGCTTTGCATGCTACATACTGAACACAAAAAAAGTCCGGAGTTCAAATAAGTTTAAAAAACATTGAAGTGCCCGTGTAACAGATGAGTTCTCGTCCGAAACCCT
>NW_025240731.1:2691-3511 GCF_018294505.1 Triticum aestivum
GATACCATGCCAAGTTTCAACATTTTCAGAGTTTATTTTGTAGTGATTTTCAAGTTCACGGTCATTTAGCTCTCTAACAATTAGGTAAATGACTGAAAAACAACAAATGATGTCAAAACATATTGTAAATTGATGACGTCGCTTTGAATGCTACATACTAAACACAAAAGAAGTCCGAAGTTTAAATAAGTTTAAAAAACATTGAAGTGCCCGTGTAACAGATGAGTTCTCGTCCGAAACCCTGATACTCCGAAAGAGATTGTTCAGTTTGTACACGAAGTGTGTCCAGTTTTTGCCGTGACCCTCTCTACTTTTTCGCACATGCTATGCGGGTGAAATGATGATACCATGCCAAGTTTCAACATTTTCAGAGTTTATTTTATAGTGATTTTTAATTTCAAGGTCATTTAACTCTCTAAACAATTAGATAAATGACCGAAAAACAACAAATGATGTCAGAACATGTTGAAAATTGATGACGTCGCTTTGAATGCTGCATACTGAACACAAAAGAAGTCCAGAGTTCAAATAAGTTTAAAAAACATTGAAGTGCCCGTGTAACAGATGAGTTCTCGTCCGAAACACTGATACTCCGAAAGAGATTGCCCAGTTTGTACACGAAGTGCGTCCAGTTTTTGTCGTGACCCTCTATACTCTTTCGCACATGCTATGCAGGTGAAATGATGATACCATGCCGAGTTTCAACATTTTCACAGTTTATTTTGTAGTGATTTTCAATTTCACGGTCATTTAGCTCTTTAAACAATTCGATAAATGACTGAAAAACAAATGATGTCAGAACATGTTGGAAATTGATGAC
>NW_025240732.1:0-3511 GCF_018294505.1 Triticum aestivum
CCTTAGCTATTCCTGAATGGAAATGGGATAAAATTAGTATGGATTTTATTACCGGTTTTCCCAGGACCAAGAGAGGGAATAATGCTATTTTCATCGTGGTCGATCGTCTTTCCAAAGTAGCTCATTTCTTACCTGTTCGAGAGAGTATAACCGCTAGTCAGCTGGCAGACTTATACATCTCCCGAATAGTGTCCCTCCATGGTGTTCCTTTGGAAATCAATTCGGATCGAGGAAGTCTTTTCACCTCTCGATTTTGGGAAAGTTTCCAAAATGCTATGGGAACCCGTCTCTCCTTTAGCACCGCTTTCCACCCTCAGTCAAGTGGTCAAGTGGAACGCGTCAACCAAATTCTAGAAGACATGCTTCGAGCCTCTGTTATCTCTTTCGGAATGGACTGGGAGAAGTGCCTTCCATTTGCCGAATTCGCTTACAATAACAGCTATCAGTCTAGCTTGGGTAAAGCCCCTTTTGAAGTTCTCTATGGACGACGATGTCGAACACCCCTTAACTGGTCAGAGACCGGGGAAAGACAATTCTTTAGCCCGGACGTGATTCAGGAAGCAGAAGATCAAGTTCGTATCGTTCGTGAAAAGTTGAAAACAGCCCAATCTCGTCAAAAGAGTCAATATGACCGAAAACATAGGGCTATGACTTTCGAGGTTGACGAGAAGGCTTATCTTCGGGTCACCCCTCTGAAGGGAACCCATCGTTTCGGTATCAAAGGCAAATTGGCTCCTCGTTACATCGGACCTTTTCGCATTCTTGCCAAACGAGGAGAAGTTGCCTACCAGTTGGAACTACCTCCGCATCTCTCCAGAGTTCACGATGTCTTCCACGTTTCTCAACTCAGGCGTTGCTTCTCGGATCCTATCCGTGAAGTGGACCACGAAACGCTTGATCTCCAAGATGATCTTACATATCGAGAGTACCCCATTCGTATCCTCGATCAAGCCGAACGTACCACGCGACGTCATAATATCAAGTTTCTCAAGGTTCAATGGTCGCATCATTCTGAGGATGAAGCAACTTGGGAAAGGGAGGATCGTCTTCGACTCGAGTATCCCGCCTTCTTCCCGGAGGAACCCAAATCTCGGGACGAGATTCTTTTGAGTGGGGGTGAGTTGTCACACCCTAGCTAGTCATGCATTAGAGTGTTGCATCATGTTTACTCATTCATCAGAAACTTGAAATGGGGATGACAGAACCCCCAGTCCCCTCTGAAACCAACTAGGGCTACTAAAATAATTTTTCAATGAACCTGAAATGCCCTTCTAAAATGCCCATCATTTTTGTCTTGGTTCAGAACCTCTGCCAAAAATGGTGCACATTTTCCTAGGCCATCCTAGGGTTTTTGAATTAAATCATAGATATTTGAATTTGGGCATTTAAAATAATATAAAATATTTAAATGCTCAAATATCTCCAAACTAAAATGTTTCATGTTGGAAATAATCCAACTATGGGCCAGAAATAGTTTGGTGATTTTTGAAGTTGCCTAGGTATTTTATTTAATTCAACAAAGTTGCAGATATATTAAATAAAAACAGAAACAGAAAAGGAAATGACAGGAGGAGCTTACCTGGGCTCCTCCACTGTGCGGCCCAGCCAGCTGGCTGGCCCAGCCAGCCCAGCCCACCTCCCTCCTCTGTCGTCTTCGTCCAGACAGAGGGAGGGTAGTGTGGCCGGCGCGCGCGCGCGCCACCGCGCCACGCCACCTGCTCGCCTGCTTGCCTGGCCTCCCCTCCTCGCTCGATGCCCTGGACGACGCCACGCCTCTCCCCCTGCTCTCTCTCACTCTCCCCGGCTCTCTCCTTCCTCTCCCTCGCTCTCTCTCTCACACGGCCGAACACCACCGTCGCCACCGTTCGCCGTAGCAGTCGTCTCCGGCCACCCCTCGCTCCCCCGACTAGCTCAGAAGCTCCGCCACAACTCCCTCTTCCTCCCCACCGCTCCACAGCTCCCCGGAAGCCCTGCATCGCCGCCACGTCGCCGTTCCCCTCTTCGGACTCCGACCACCGTCGCCGTCAAATTCGCCGTCTCCAGCGCGTCCCCGAGCCCGCTTCGACGCCCACTGCAACCGCGGTGAGCCTCCGAGTCGTTTTCCCCTTCTCCCCTGGTCTCTCCCGACCTCTAGGCCCTAGCCCCACCTCGGCCGAGAGCTCCACGCCGCCGACGATGTCACCGTCGTGGCCACGGTCGCCGTAGCGCCCAACCGAGCACACCATCGTGCTCCCCACCTCACCAGGAGCACGCAGCACGCACCAACGCCTCCCCAAACCCCCTGCAACACTGATCCCGACCGCACCCGAACTCCGGCCGCCGCAGCCGAGCTCGCCGCCGTTAACTCCGGCCACCCCGAGCCCAACCACCACCACCAATAGCCACGGCTCAACCTCAGCAACAAGTAGATGCCTTCCGCCGTCCATTTGGTTGCCGGAATGGCAAAAAGCACTCTCGCCGCCGTCTCGGACCTCGCCGGCGTCATGTCGCCGGTGGGGTTTGACTTGTCCGACCTGGGGTTTGACCCCCCAGGGTTACTGACGCGTGGGCCCTGTCGGCCAGATGGTTAGGTTAGCGCTAACTACTGTTAGTCAACCCCCCCTGACACTGACAGTGGGCCCCAGCGCCACTAATCCCTAATTAGGATTAATTTAATCCTGTTTAACCCCCCCTGTCATTGACATGTGGGCCCCACACGTCAGGTTTGACCTCAGCCAGCCACAGTTGACCACTGACGTCATGCTGACGTCAGGCTGACGCAGTAATTGATTCTGGATTTAATTTAAATCAGGAAATTCCAGAATATTATTTAAACTTCAAAAATTCATAACTTTTATTCTGTAACTCCAAATTGGACAAATTATATATGAAAAATGATCAGAGAAATCCAATCTATCCATCTGTACTATTTTCATGCATGATCAAACAAGTTAAATTGATGTTTTAAGCAGAAGAAGAAAAAGCACTTTAAAAGGCCATGTTTGAGTTTGAAATTTGAATCTTTGATCCAAATTTGTTCAAACCCCTCTGGTTTTAGTTGCATTAGCCCAACACACTCATATTGCCATGTTTCATGCATGCATCATATTGTTGCACATTGTTTGGTGATGCCTGTGTATCGTTGTCCTTTGCGACAGGATCTGTCCCCGAGGAGTACCGTGATTACCCTAACGAAGAACCGTATCAGTGCATCGAACCATCAGGCAAGCAACCAACCATTTGATCATATCGATACAATCCCATGTTCTCGCTCCTGCTCTCTTTTACTGCATTAAGACAACGCGATTCAAACTGCTGTGTGCTACGGTAGTTGAACCCATTTCCTCTGCATGACCTGTCATTGCCACAGTAACTAGATGAAACCCACTAGCATGTGTAGGAGTTGATTGAGCCATATGTATGTGTTGTTCCTACCTTGCTATGCCTGCTATGCTTAGAGTCGTGTCAGGTCTGGTTCATCTGGGTGATGGGCTAGAGTGAAATGATTATGTCGGTAATGAGAGTGGTGTGG
>NW_025240733.1:0-3510 GCF_018294505.1 Triticum aestivum
CCAAAACTGCGAGTGTTGTTGACCAACACGTAAGCACATCTTGGGGTTCAACAACTATGGAAATCGCTACGGGACCCCAAAACGGTGAGTAATAGTCCGCGAAACAGGTCAGAATTGGCCAAAACTGTGAGTGTTGATGACAGACACATAAACACACCCCGGGATTCATCAATCGTGGAAATCGCTCTGGGTCCCCAAAACGCTGACTAATAGTGCACGAAACGGACTTGAATCGGCCGAATATGTGAGTGTTGATGACCGACACGTAAACGCACCCCGGGGTTAGTCAATCATAGAAATGACTCCGAGACCCCAAAATAGAGTAACAGTCCAAGAAACGGGCCAGAATCGGCCCAAACTATGGTTGTTGATAACCGACACGTAAGCGCACCTTAGAGTTCGACAACCATGGAAATCGCTTTGTGACCCCAAAACGGTGAGTTATAGTGCATGAAACGGGCCAGAATCGGCCAAAACTGCGCGTGTTGATGACCAACACATAAGCACACCTTGGGGTTCAACAACTATGGAAATCTCTTTGGGACCCCAAAATGGTTAGTAATAGTCCACGAAGCAGGTCAGAATTGAACAAAACTATGAGTGTTGACGATGGTCACATAAACTAACCCTAGAGTTCATTAATCGCGGAAATCGCTCTGGGTCCCCAAAACGCTGAGTAATAGTGCACGAAACGGACTAGAATCGGCGGAATATGTGAGTGTTGATGACCGACGCGTAAACGGACCCCGGGGTTCGTCAATAGTGGAAACAACTCCGAGACCCCAAAATAGAGTAATAGTCCAAGAAACGGGCCAGAATCGGCCCAAACTGTGATTGTTGATGACCGACACATAAGCGCACCTTGGAGTTCGACAATGATGGAAATCGCTTTGGGACCCCAAAACGGTGAGTAATAGTCCATGAAACGGGCCAGAATCGGCCAAAACTGGGAGTGTTGATGACCAACTCGTAAGCACACCTTGGGGTTCAACAACTATGAAAATCGCTTCGGGGCCCCCAAAATGGTGAGTAATAGTCCACGAAACAGGTCAGATTTGGCCAAAACTGTGAGTGTTGACGACGGACACATAAACGCACCCCGGGGTTCATCAATCGTGGAAATCGCTCTGGGTCCCCAAAACGTTGAGTAATAGTGCACGGAACGTATTAGAATCAGCCGAATATGTGAGTGTTGATGACCGACACGTAAACGCACCCCGGGGTTCGTCAATCGTGGAAATGACTCCGAGACTCCAAAATATGTGAGTGTTGATGACCGACACGTAAACGCACCCCGGGGTTCGTCAATCGTGGAAATGACTCCGAGACCCCAAAATAGAGTAATAGTCCAAGAAACGGGCCAGAATCGGCCCAAACTGTGATTGTTGATGACTGATGCGTAAGTGCACCTTGGAGTTTGACAACCATGGAAATCGCTTTGGGACCCGAAAACAGTGAGTAATAGTCCATGAAACGGGCCAGAATCGGCCAAAACTGCGAGTGTTGTTGACCAACACGTAAGCACATCTTGGGGTTAACAACTATGGAAATCGCTACGGGACCCCAAAACGGTGAGTAATAGTCCGCAAAACAGGTCAGAATTGGCCAAAACTGTGAGTGTTGATGACAGACACATAAACACACCCCGGGGTTCATCAATCGTGGAAATCGCTCTGGGTCCCCAAAACGCTGACTAATAGTGCATGAAACGGACTTGAATCGGCCGAATATGTGAGTATTGATGACCGACACGTAAACGCACCCCGGGGTTAGTCAATCATAGAAATGACTCCGAGACCCCAAAATAGAGTAATAGTCCAAGAAACAGGCCAGAATCGGCCCAAACTATGGTTGTTGATAACCGACACGTAAGCGCACCTTGGAGTTCGACAACCATGGAAATCGCTTTGTGACCCCAAAACGGTGAGTTATAGTGCATGAAACGGGCCAGAATCGGCCAAAACTGCGAGTGTTGATGACCAACACGTAAGCACACCTTGGGGTTCAACAACTATGGAAATCTCTTTGGGACCCCAAAATGGTTAGTAATAGTCCACGAAGCAGGTCAGAATTGAACAAAACTATGAGTGTTGACGATGGTCACATAAACTCACCCTAGAGTTCATTAATCGTGGAAATCGCTCTGGGTCCCCAAAACGCTGAGTAATAGTGCACGAAACGGACTAGAATCGGCGGAATATGTGAGTGTTGATGACCGACGCGTAAACGGACCCCGGGGTTCGTCAATAGTGGAAACAACTCCGAGACCCCAAAATAGAGTAATAGTCCAAGAAACGGGCCAGAATCGGCCCAAACTGTGATTGTTGATGACCGACACATAAGCGCACCTTGGAGTTCGACAATGATGGAAATCGCTTTGGGACCCCAAAACGGTGAGTAATAGTCCATGAAACGGGCCAGAATCGGCCAAAACTGGGAGTGTTGATGACCAACTCGTAAGCACACCTTGGGGTTCAACAACTATGAAAATCGTTTCGGGGCCCCCAAAACGATGAGTAATAGTCCACGAAACAGGTCAGATTTGGCCAAAACTGTGAGTGTTGACGACGGACACATAAACGCACCCCGGGGTTCATCAATCGTGGAAATCGCTCTGGGTCCCCAAAATGCTGAGTAATAGTGCACAGAACATATTAGAATCGGCCGAATATGTGAGTGTTGATGACCGACACGTAAACGCACCCCGGGGTTCGTTAATCGTGGAAATGACTTCGAGACCCAAAAATAGAGTAATAGTCCAAGAAACGGGCCAGAATCGGCCCAAACTGTGATTGGTGACGACCGACACATAAGTGCACCTTGGAGTTTGACAACCATGGAAATCGCTTTGGGACCCGAAAACGGTGAGTAATAGTCCATGAAACGGGCCAGAATCGGCCAAAACTGCGAGTGTTGTTGACAAACACGTAAGCACATCTTGGGGTCAACAACTATGGAAATCGCTACGGGACCCCAAAACGGTGAGTAATAGTCCCCGAAACAGGTCAGAATTGGCCAAAACTGTGAGTGTTGATGACAGACACATAAACGCACCCCGGGGTTCATCAATCGTGGAAATCGCTCTGGGTCCCCAAAACGCTGACTAATAGTGCACGAAACGGACTTGAATCGGCCGAATATGTGAGTGTTGATGACCGACACGTAAACGCACCCCGGGGTTAGTCAATCATAGAAATGACTCCGAGACCCCAAAATAGAGTAATAGTCCAAGAAACGGGCCAGAATCGGCCCAAACTATGGTTGTTGATAACCGACACGTAAGCGCACCTTGGAGTTCGACAACCATGGAAATCGCTTTGTGACCCCAAAACGGTGAGTTATAGTGCATGAAACGGGCCAGAATCGGCCAAAACTGCGAGTGTTGATGACCAACACGTAAGCACACCTTGGGGTTCAACAACTATGGAAATCTCTTTGGGACCCCAAAATGGTTAGTAATAGTCCACGAAGCAGGTCAGAATTGAACAAAACTATGAGTGTTGACGATGG
>NW_025240734.1:0-3509 GCF_018294505.1 Triticum aestivum
AGCGCATGATGGATTATCTCTAGAATCTCACTGATCTGAACCCTCAGATTGCCATCGGCAGACCATTGAGACCCGACCCGGAGAGACGCATACATCTACTGGTCAATCCACTTCCTCCGATAGAGGAGGAGTGTATTCCATTGCTAGAGACAGTTTATCAGGACCCCGTCCAGTTACCATTTTCATTTTAGATGTCACAGCTGTGTTTGTTATTGCAACATTCATTACTACGTTGTAACTTGTGCATGGTACCTCGAATTTGTGCCACGAGTCGTATATTCAGCTTTTACTAGTATGACTAGTTTTCCTCGTGACTAACTTGAGTAACCGCGAAAAATCCTAGACTGAGATTTCTTTTCCCTGAGTTACTGCATCGTTTATCCCCTCACTACATGGATTATTTTTATTCGCGCAGCACCACGGCAGCAGACTCACAACCACTCGAACACGTAAGGAGTATTTATTTTTTCACAACGGCTCTTAGCAAATCTCGAGGATGAGATTTTTCTTAAGGGGGGTAGTAACTGTAACACCCCAAAAATTTAACCAGGTTTTAGTTATTAACATTTTGCCAAGAGTTTAAAATTTTGCCTGCTAGAATATTTCTGTTGATTTCAAAACCTTTCTTTTATTATTAAGGATTTATTTTTCCCAAGTGGATCCTTCCAAACATATTGAACTTCTATGCCATCTCATTAAAACAATCTCCTAATCAGTAGGTTTATTTATTAAATTATTCCACCCTGAGCTATATTCTTTAAAATGACTTATTCTAAGTTTGGAGCTCTTTTTGTACTACAACCATTTGGTTAACTTAACTAAAAATTCCACCAAAATTTGGAGATGTCATGTGATTCCTCTAAATCACTTTTATGCAATAATATAGTTCATTCATTGCATATTTTGAGTGCGACACATGTTTTTCCTCTCTGGTCCAGTGGGCAATTTTGCACTGCAACCCTTTTAAATATTTGTTTCTAGCTTCCACCAAAATTATGGGATGTCAGTAGGAGCATATGATTCCATTATATGCAAAAATCCAGGGATGTTCTTTAAAATTTTTGAGTGAATCAACCTCATCTCCATTCTGGTCCATCATGATGGTTTGTACAACAACCATATTATTGCTTGCTCTTTGGCCCTTGATTCTTTTTCCTACTTGTAGTTCTCCATACTATACCCCTAAGACCAGGAGCATGCCACCATTGGCATATGTTTGGTTCATGAAATAATGCCATTAAGTTCTGCCCAGAATTGAAGTTTTTCAAAACTTGCACTAGCAAGTTTCTCCTTTTTGCAAACTAACCTCACCACCCTCTTGTGCATCCAAGGAGACACTGATCTGGAAGATTTGGCTCCTCCAAGAATAGCCTAGGTGCCTTTGGCATTTTGACAAACACCTGGAGTGCATGGACTGAATTGGCATGATCTCAAGTCTACATTATGAACTTGGCCACCTGACCAAACCACCTTGTCCCTGGAGTTTCCCTCTACCTCTAAACTAGTCCTGTTACTTGCCAGCCCCGCTCAAGCACTCTAAGCTACCCTAGCATTTCGTCGAACACATACCGGGCGTGCTCTGGGCCCACCCAGAGTGTGCGTTTGGCACGCACGTGCGCCCGAGCCGCCGCGTCTCGCCCCGCACTCACCCCAGCCTGTGATCGACCGCAGCCGGCACGCCGTGTCCCCTTGCGCGCAGCATGCTCCCCACTCACCGCAACGCGCCAAGCAGAGCCTCGCCGCGTCCCCGGCAAGCCGAGAACTAGCCGCCACGGCCGCCCGATAGCCTTGACTCAGGCCAGCGCCGCCCAAGCCACCCCGGCTCGCCACCTGCCCCTGTGAGCAGCGCAAGTTTATCCCCTCGCTCGTCGGCTAGCTCTCGTCGCCTCCACGTCCCCCTGCTGCTACAGAAGTCGGTCGCCGGAGATCTTATCCCCACCGCCGCGGAACCGACCTTGTCACGCTAGGAAGCCCCGAGCTCGTCAAGCCCTCAAGGAACTTCCCTCACGCCCTCACTGACCATCCCATGGTAGTAGAAAGACCAGAGGCGTCGTCTTCCTTTTCTCCAGCAAACACAGCCGCCGCCGCCATCTTGACCACTCTGGTACCACTAGAGCCTCCCCCTCTCCACTCTCTCCACCAGAAGCTCTATCTTCCTCCCATGAACCCTTCCCCCTGCTCAATTTCGATTAAGAACCACCGCGGCCCCGAAACCACTTCGCCCCGAAGCTTTCCTCCGCCGCGAAGCTCGCCGCCGGAGGCCCACGCCGTCCCCGCCGACCCAGCGACTACCAGTAGGACCGCCCCGGTCTGACAGATCCATCCCCACCCTCTAGAGGCCGCGAGGAGCCGCCACTCGCCGGTGTTGGTCGCTGGAGCCTCCGCCTTTGTCCAGCCAGAGGAGGAAGGAGGTGGGGGAGATCGGTCAAACCTGACCAGTGGGCCCGTGGACCCACTGTCAGTGACCCCGCTCCAGTCCACGTGGGTTAGGTGGTGACGTATTTGCAAAGTACGTCTTCGACATGTACCGGTTCGAAGCGTTTTTCTTTTCTTTTTCTGTTTTTTTAAAACAGATTTTGACCAAATGTTTGACTGGCTATATCTTTTAAAATATAACTCCAAATGAATTGATTCTTTTTCCTACCTCTCTCAAATTTAACCTAGTTTATTTTAAGATTTATTTGGAAATTTTTCAAACAACTTTTTGTGCTGTTTTTATTTTGTGTGTTAATTCATTTATATTTTCAAAAATAGGATTTTTGAAGAGAGGAGAAGTACTTCAAGAGTTTGAAATGCACCCTGCCTTCCCATGACCTGAAGGCAAGCATTCTGAACCCTGGCATAATATTTTTGTGTGTTCAATGACACGTTCATAACATCACCTCACTTTGGAGAAACTTGTTATTTCATGTGATATGATCTTATGCATGGGTGCATGTTATTGATTTCCATGCTGTTGGAAATGAACACACGTGTGATGATAATCATCCTCATGTGCCTTGCATGCATACCGGCAGGAACCCGGGAAAACCTCTGCCTTGGGTAGGCATGAGTTTGTCGCCGGTCTCCGTCGGGACGGTTATGTCCGGTATGGCATGGTAGGGTATAATGTGCGGTGATCCTGTTGGTTGAAATGTTGTTGTTATACATGACATGCAGGGAAGATTATAAACCTCCTGAGTCGACCGTAGATCGAGTCTTGTTCCAGTAACCCCCATACTTGTTCCGTACTACCACTTGTCTCTATAGTAAGTAGAGTACAGTTCAGTAATTTGTCAACCCCTTTCTAGCACACACCGTATGGAGGGGCCGGGATGAGGGTACCACGGCCATCGATTAAAGCCAGTCATCCGGTCAGGGGGCATGGGTGTTTTCGGTTGTAGCCGAGGGGGTAGCTTCCCCAGTTTTGCGCGCGGTATAAATTTTGTGATCCCATGCTAATCGAGGTTGTAGCCTCCCCACTTAGAGTTTGCTTGACAGGTGTCACGGGTGATTCCAGACACGTGTGA
>NW_025240735.1:0-3509 GCF_018294505.1 Triticum aestivum
GATATTCAAAATCCATAGACAAGTCCAGTGGAAGAAAGAGGACCTTTTGACTAGGGTTTCTCATGCCTTCCGCCGGTGCCGTCGCCGGTCTACCTCGTCTATTATGGTCTTAGGGACATGGAGGCGTGGCGGATCTCGACCCATGCCGCTGGGAGGGCTCCATTTTTTCATGCTCTTTTGAGTTTTGTTAGGGTTTGTTCCCTTCTTAGAGAGGCGAGGAGGCGGCGGCTCTCTGAAGATGGAATAAGGTTCTCCTCGCCTTGTCTCCCTCTCGGTGGTGTTTCTAGTATCGTCGGTGGGCGTGTGAAGATTTGTCTCCGGCGGATCTCATGGGATTCAGTCAGCGTTTGTCTTTGATGGATCCACGTGGATCTTGTCTTCGTTCGTCTGTGTTCGTGTGTCTACAGGTGGATCCTTCTGATCTACGCTTCTCTTTATTGGCGGTGGTTGCTGTTCTGGTGTGCTGGTCCTATGAGGCCTTAGCATGACGACTTTCTGACTGTCTACTACAACAAGGTTTGCCCGGCTCCAATGAGGAATGGCCAAAGACAGCGGCGCGCCTTCGGCTCGCTCCAGTGCTAGTAGTCATCGCTAGGTTGTCTATGGACCTAGATGTATATTTTACTTATGGTGTTCTTTGTACTACGTTGACAGTTGATGAATAGATTGGAAGTTATCCTCGTAAAAAAAGATATTCAAAATTCATAGATCTTTTTTTGCAACCATTGTCTTAATAACTAAAATGCATGACCGAATCTTGTCTTTTTATACTAACAATTGGATTGCTTTAAAGCAGATATCGTGCTAGTGGACAAGCTTATTGTCCATGGCTTGGAAACATGCGTCCAGGCTGTATGAATTATGATTGGAAGCTCGGTTCTCTTTTCTTCTAGTTTGACGTCCAGGATTAGTCACTAGGCCGAGAACTCCATCAGTTACGGCCTTTCTGATTTGATGCGATTGAAAGAACTTGTGGGGCTTCACTAGGGGTAAGGGGGCCCCTATTGAGTTCTTCTCAACCTTTGTGTGTTCTTCTGTGTATGAGAGAGAAAGCGAGCGGAGAGAGTTGTGTGAGGCAACTTGAGGAAGAAGAAAAGCAGGCGCCTGCTCGGCCGGCACGGGTCCTCGCTGGACTGCATCATGAAGGTGTCGGAGTTAACCACGGTGCATAGTTCGCGGAGCTGCTGATGGCGTTTTGCAGCTGCGTGGGCTGAGCAGTGGATCGCGGAGGAAAAACAGAGTTTTCATTCTTTTGTAAATAAATAGACATATGCAGCAGTGTGGGAGTAGTATAAACAAAAACTTTGTACAAACTATGAGGTGCCGGAGTGGAGTATGATTAATTAAATCATTCAGGAGAGCACTATTCTTTTATTTACCTTTGTGCCCGTCTCATGCGCCTTCCGTTTCTTTCCCAATCCTATCTTATTCTCTCTCTCACCAGCTTCGATCCCCAAATCTTCCCACCCGGCTCACCGGCGACCATCCCCTGATCTGGTGCGATCCAGGGGGGCGCGACATCTGCTCAAATCGCCATTACTGCAGCCGCGATGTAGACTAAAACTAAATGAATCCTTCCATTTCATTTTCTACATCTTCATCCATTTCATCCACATCTTCTACAGGTGAAGTGCAGTTGAGGTCTGGGAGATCCATTTTCTCCTAAAGATATGAATATGCAAGATGAAGAAGAACGACAAGTATGAGTAGAAGTAGAAGAAGAAATCCTAGGTGCATGTAAGGTAGAGTGAAGATGAAGTAGAAGCAGAAATCCAAGTAGAAGTAGAAGATAAAGTAGAAGTAGAAGAACAAGTTGTAACGCTCTCGATGCGGCTATATCTCCCACGTGTCGAAGCACGACTTAGAGGCATAACCGCATTGAAAGCAATGTCGCAAGTGAGGTAATCTTCACACAACCCATGTAATACATAAGGGAAATAGATACATAGCTGGCTTACACTCGCCACTTCACACAATACATGAATAAAGCATTACATTCATCCAAATACACTCAAGGTCCGACTACGGAACCCAAAATACAAGAAGACTACCCCAAATGCTACACAGATCCTCGATCGTCCCGACTGGGCTCCACTACTGATCAACTAGAACGAAACAACATAAAGGACAAGATCTTCATAGAGCTCCTCCTTGAGCTTGATTGCGTCATCTGCACGGTTCAACGGCACCTGCAAACTGGTTTTGGAAGTATCTGTGAGTCACGGGGACTCAGCAATCTCACACCCTCGCGATCAAGACTATTTAAGCTTAAAGGTAAGGTAGTGGTATGAGGTGGAGCTGCAGCAAGCGACTAGCATATATGGTGGCTAACATACGCAAAAGAGAGCGAGAAGAGAAGGCAAAGCGCGGTCGAGAAACTATGATCAAGAAGTGATCCTAGAACAACCTACACCAAACATAACTCCAACATCGTGTTCACTTCCCGGACTCCGTCGAGAAGAGACCATCACGGTTACACACGCAGTTGATGTATTTTAATTAAGATAAACTTCAGGTTTTCTACAATCGGACATTAACAAATTCCCATCTGCCCATAACTGCGGGCACGGCTTTCGAAAGTTCAAATCCCTGCAGGGGTGTCCCAACTTAGCCCATCACAATCTCTCATGGTCAACGAAGGATATTCCTTCTCCCAAGACATTCCGATCAGACTCGGCATCCTGGTTACAAGACATCCTTGACAATGGTAAAACAAGTCCAGTAAAGCCACCCGAATGTGCTGACAAATTCTGATAGGAGCTGCACATATCTCGTTCTCAGGGCACACCGGATTGTCCAAACTTCCGGTAGGCCAGCCCAGAGTTGCCCCTGGTGGCCACCGGCAGCTGACAAGATGGACCAACACTTAGAGGAGCACTGGCCCGGGGGGGTTAAAATAATGATGACCCTCGAGAGCGCGACTCCCAAGGGAAAAGAAAAGGCTAGGTGGCGAATGGTAAAACCAAGGTTGGGCCTTGCTGGAGGAGTTTTATTCAAAGCGAACTGTCAAGGGGTTCCCATTATAACCCAACCGTGTAAGGAACGCAAAATCCGGGAACATAACACCGATATGACGGAAACTAGGGCGGCAAGAGTGGAACAAAACACCAGGCATAAGGCTGAGCCTTCCACCCTTACCAAGTATATAGATGCATTAATTAAATAAGAGATATTATGATATCCCAACAAAATATCCATGTTCCAACAAGGAACAAACTCCAATCTTCACCTGCAACTAACAATGCTATAAGAGGGGCTGAGCAAAGCGGTAACATAGCCAAACAACGGTTTGCTAGGACAAGGTGGGTTAGAGGCTTGGCTTAACAATATGGAAGGCATGATAAGCAAGTGGTAGGTATCGCATCATAGGCATAGCAAAAGAGCGAGCAACTAGCAAGCAAAGATAGAAGTGATTTCGAGGGTATGGTCATCTTGCCTGAAATCCCGCAAGAAAGAAGACGAGACCATAAAGAAGATAAACGGACGAAGTCGAACGAATCCTCACAATG
>NW_025240736.1:0-3509 GCF_018294505.1 Triticum aestivum
ATTGCAAGATCTAAAGATATACCTTCAAGCACTCGCCTCCCCGGCAACGGCGCCAGAAAAGAGCTTGATGTCTACTACGCAACCTTCTCCTTGTAGACGTTGTTGGGCCTCCAAGTGCAGAGGTTTGTAGGATAATAGCAAATTTCCCTCAAGTGGATGACCTAAGGTTTATCAATCCGTGGGAGGCGTAGGATGAAGATGGTCTCTCTCAAACAACCCTGCAACCAAATAACAAAGAGTCTCTTGTGTCCCCAACACACCCAATACAATGGTAAATTGTATAGGTGCACTAGTTCGGCGAAGAGATGATGATACAAGTGCAATATGGATGGTAGATATAGGTTTTTTTAATCTCAAAATATAAAAAAGCAAGGTAACTAATGATAAAAGTGAGCGTAAACGGTATTGAAATGGTAGGAAACAAGGCTTAAGGTTCATACTTTCACTAGTGCAAGTTCTCTCAACAATAATAACATAATTGGATCATATAACTATCCCTCAACATACAACAAAGAGTCACTCCAAAATCACTGATAGCGGAGAACAAACTAAGATATTATTGTAGGGTACGAAACCACCTCAAAGTTATCCTTTCTGATCGATCTATTCAAGAGTCCGTAGTAAAATAACACGAAGCTATTCTTTCCGTTCGATCTATCATAGAGTTCGTACTAGAATAACACCTTAAGACACAAATCAACCAAAACCTTAATGTCACCTAGATACTCCAATGTCACCTCAAGTATCCGTGGGTATGATTATATGATATGCATCACACAATCTCATATTCACCTATTCAACCAACACAAAGTACTTCAAAGAGTGCCCCAAAGTTTCTACCGGAGAGTCAAGACGAAAACGTGTGCCAACCCCTATGCATAAGTTCATTGAACCCACAAGTTGATCACCAAAACATACATCAAGTAGATCACGTGAATATCCCATTGTCACCACAGATAAGCATGGCAAGACATACATCAAGTGTTCTCAAATCCTTAAAGACTCAATCCGACAAGACAACTTCAAGGGGAAAACTGAATTCATCACAAGAGAGTAGAGGGGGAGAAACATCATAAGATCCAACTATAATAGCAAAGCTCGCGGTACATCAAGATCGTGACAAATCAAGAACACGAGAGAGAGAGAGAGAGATCAAACACATAGCTACTGGTACATACCCTCAGCCCCGAGGGTGAACTAGTCCCTCCTCGTCATGGAGGGCGCCGGGATGATGAAGATGGCCACCGGTGAGGGATCCCCCCTCCGACAGGGTGCCGAAATGGGCTCCCGAGAGGTTTTTCGTGGCTACAGAGGCTTGCGGCGGCGGAACTCCCGATCTATTGTGCTCCTCGGTGTTTTTAGGGTATATGGACATATATAGGCGAAAGAAGTCGGTCAGGGGAGCCACGAGGGGCCCACGAGGGTGGGGGACGCACCCAGGGGGGTAGGGCGCGCCTCCCTGCCTCGTGGCCTCCTTGTTGCTTCCCTGATGTATACTCCAAGTCTCCTGGATTGCTTCTGTTCCAAAAATAACTCTCCCGAAGGTTTCATTCCATTTGGACTCTGTTTGATATTCCTTTTCTTCGAAACACTGAAATAGGCGAGAAAACAACAATTTGGGATGGGCCTCTGGTTAGTAGGTTAGTCCAAAACATGATATAAAAGTATAAACTAAAGCCCATAAACATCCAAAACAGGTAATATAATAGCATGAAACAATCAAAAATTATAGATACATTGGAGACGTATCAGTCGCTAGGCTGCACAACTGCATGCCCAACCATTGATCCAAGGCTCTCTTTTAACGAGTCCTTAAAGGCTTAAACCAAAGGATATTAGAGTAGTCAAATTCCCCACCCAGAAAAAGAGTAGTCAAATTTGTAGGAGAAAATCATGCATTTAACATATTTTCTAACAGCACGAAACATTCCCCCTTTTTTTCAAATATCTCTTAGTTGTTCACTTAACAAGAACAAGTTAAAGAAAAAGAAGTTCTTCACACTCACTAACTATTGCCTGCTCTCTTTCCATTTTCATTACATGCAGGTGGCATGTCTACAATTTTTTTTTGAACAACCAAAGGCGCCAAGGCGCCAATTCATTACCAAATTATTCAGAGTTCAAACAATTTACATTGACTGTTACAACTTCCTGAACTTTCATGCTAGAACATAGCCACTTCAAAGGACAACCTTCCTGAACATGAATCACATTGCTACAAGAGACTTCAAGTGCTTGAACTGGTCTTCATTGGATAGCTAACTGGGCTAAATTATGAGCCTCTTTATTATGAAAGTCTTGGGATATGAAATACCTGAATTGAAGGAGGATCAGTGATTGCACAAAATTTTGCAATTAAACCTCTAGCTTCCCAATGTCCTGGATCTGTTCTAGGAGATCTAGTTGCTGCTACTTTTGCTAAAGATAAGTTATCTGTGAAGATTGCTGCTTCTTGTATTTGTAATTGGTCTAACAAGTTGGCTGCAAGTACTAAAGCTTGTGCTTCTGCTTGAAATGTTGATTTTGCTTGATGTCTAGTAGCCCAGACTTGGACTTTCAGTTTTAGCCTCCTTGATTTACTTGCAAAAGAACACCTAATCCAATTCTTGTATTGCTGTTGTGTTGATCATGTGCCTTCCGTGCAGCGTCAATGAAGATTCTGTTTGTTGTTGGTATTTGTGACAAATCTATTGTTGTCCCTTGCATATGAGAACCTGATATTTGTGTTTCTTGATTTCTATCCTCTTGATGAGATTGTTCCTGGACTCCCCTTTCTTGTGATAGACACTTTTGAATAGCTTGGGCTGCATAAAAAACCAGTAGAGGAGAGGTTTCTTTTCTCTGAAACAGTTTGTCATTCCTTAACTTCCATATACACCACATGAAAGTAAATATATTGCTTAAAGCAGCATGTGGATGATTGGAGTTGAGAATACAAGAAATCATATCTGTAATGGAGTTGCAGTCTTTCAAGAGTTCATCTATTCTAATATACCAGGGATGCACAAACCAAGAAGCTTTGGCAAATGGGCATAAAAAGAGAATATGTTTCTCATCTTCTTCCATTCCACACCTAGAACATAGTTTACTTATATGAGGAATGTATTTACCTACTCTCTTACCCGTTGGAAGAGCTTTCCTGATTAGTCTCCATGCAAATGTTTGAATCCTTGGTGCTATATTTTTCGCTTTCCAAATTTGTTTTAAAAGCTCCTTTGAGCTCTCTGAAATAGCTCTTGGTTGTGGTTCTCCTCCTTCTTGTAAAACCTGTAAACAAAATCTATATGCACTCTTTGTTGTGAATTTCCCTGTAGGAGTAAGTTTCCAGCAAAGGAGATCTTCTCCTACATCCTGGATAATTGGAGTCTGCTTTATGATGAAGGCTGCATCTGGATGAAAGAGTTTGTCAATGAGTTGATTATTCCATTGTTTCATATTTGGGAGCCAAAGATCTTTGACAAGAGATGGATAGACATAATCTCTAGGTTGGATGATGACATGGTCATATA
>NW_025240737.1:0-3509 GCF_018294505.1 Triticum aestivum
GATATTCAAAATCCATAGACAAGTCCAGTGGAAGAAAGAGGACCTTTTGACTAGGGTTTCTCATGCCTTCCGCCGGTGCCGTCGCCGGTCTACCTCGTCTATTATGGTCTTAGGGACATGGAGGCGTGGCGGATCTCGACCCATGCCGCTGGGAGGGCTCCATTTTTTCATGCTCTTTTGAGTTTTGTTAGGGTTTGTTCCCTTCTTAGAGAGGCGAGGAGGCGGCGGCTCTCTGAAGATGGAATAAGGTTCTCCTCGCCTTGTCTCCCTCTCGGTGGTGTTTCTAGTATCGTCGGTGGGCGTGTGAAGATTTGTCTCCGGCGGATCTCATGGGATTCAGTCAGCGTTTGTCTTTGATGGATCCACGTGGATCTTGTCTTCGTTCGTCTGTGTTCGTGTGTCTACAGGTGGATCCTTCTGATCTACGCTTCTCTTTATTGGCGGTGGTTGCTGTTCTGGTGTGCTGGTCCTATGAGGCCTTAGCATGACGACTTTCTGACTGTCTACTACAACAAGGTTTGCCCGGCTCCAATGAGGAATGGCCAAAGACAGCGGCGCGCCTTCGGCTCGCTCCAGTGCTAGTAGTCATCGCTAGGTTGTCTATGGACCTAGATGTATATTTTACTTATGGTGTTCTTTGTACTACGTTGACAGTTGATGAATAGATTGGAAGTTATCCTCGTAAAAAAAGATATTCAAAATTCATAGATCTTTTTTTGCAACCATTGTCTTAATAACTAAAATGCATGACCGAATCTTGTCTTTTTATACTAACAATTGGATTGCTTTAAAGCAGATATCGTGCTAGTGGACAAGCTTATTGTCCATGGCTTGGAAACATGCGTCCAGGCTGTATGAATTATGATTGGAAGCTCGGTTCTCTTTTCTTCTAGTTTGACGTCCAGGATTAGTCACTAGGCCGAGAACTCCATCAGTTACGGCCTTTCTGATTTGATGCGATTGAAAGAACTTGTGGGGCTTCACTAGGGGTAAGGGGGCCCCTATTGAGTTCTTCTCAACCTTTGTGTGTTCTTCTGTGTATGAGAGAGAAAGCGAGCGGAGAGAGTTGTGTGAGGCAACTTGAGGAAGAAGAAAAGCAGGCGCCTGCTCGGCCGGCACGGGTCCTCGCTGGACTGCATCATGAAGGTGTCGGAGTTAACCACGGTGCATAGTTCGCGGAGCTGCTGATGGCGTTTTGCAGCTGCGTGGGCTGAGCAGTGGATCGCGGAGGAAAAACAGAGTTTTCATTCTTTTGTAAATAAATAGACATATGCAGCAGTGTGGGAGTAGTATAAACAAAAACTTTGTACAAACTATGAGGTGCCGGAGTGGAGTATGATTAATTAAATCATTCAGGAGAGCACTATTCTTTTATTTACCTTTGTGCCCGTCTCATGCGCCTTCCGTTTCTTTCCCAATCCTATCTTATTCTCTCTCTCACCAGCTTCGATCCCCAAATCTTCCCACCCGGCTCACCGGCGACCATCCCCTGATCTGGTGCGATCCAGGGGGGCGCGACATCTGCTCAAATCGCCATTACTGCAGCCGCGATGTAGACTAAAACTAAATGAATCCTTCCATTTCATTTTCTACATCTTCATCCATTTCATCCACATCTTCTACAGGTGAAGTGCAGTTGAGGTCTGGGAGATCCATTTTCTCCTAAAGATATGAATATGCAAGATGAAGAAGAACGACAAGTATGAGTAGAAGTAGAAGAAGAAATCCTAGGTGCATGTAAGGTAGAGTGAAGATGAAGTAGAAGCAGAAATCCAAGTAGAAGTAGAAGATAAAGTAGAAGTAGAAGAACAAGTTGTAACGCTCTCGATGCGGCTATATCTCCCACGTGTCGAAGCACGACTTAGAGGCATAACCGCATTGAAAGCAATGTCGCAAGTGAGGTAATCTTCACACAACCCATGTAATACATAAGGGAAAGAGATACATAGCTGGCTTACACTTGCCACTTCACACAATACATGAATAAAGCATTACATTCATCCAAATACACTCAAGGTCCGACTACGGAACCCAAAATACAAGAAGACTACCCCAAATGCTACACAGATCCTCGATCGTCCCGACTGGGCTCCACTACTGATCAACTAGAACGAAACAACATAAAGGACAAGATCTTCATAGAGCTCCTCCTTGAGCTTGATTGCGTCATCTGCACGGTTCAACGGCACCTGCAAACTGGTTTTGGAAGTATCTGTGAGTCACGGGGACTCAGCAATCTCACACCCTCGCGATCAAGACTATTTAAGCTTAAAGGTAAGGTAGTGGTATGAGGTGGAGCTGCAGCAAGCGACTAGCATATATGGTGGCTAACATACGCAAAAGAGAGCGAGAAGAGAAGGCAAAGCGCGGTCGAGAAACTATGATCAAGAAGTGATCCTAGAACAACCTACACCAAACATAACTCCAACATCGTGTTCACTTCCCGGACTCCGTCGAGAAGAGACCATCACGGTTACACACGCAGTTGATGTATTTTAATTAAGATAAACTTCAGGTTTTCTACAATCGGACATTAACAAATTCCCATCTGCCCATAACTGCGGGCACGGCTTTCGAAAGTTCAAATCCCTGCAGGGGTGTCCCAACTTAGCCCATCACAATCTCTCATGGTCAACGAAGGATATTCCTTCTCCCAAGACATTCCGATCAGACTCGGCATCCTGGTTACAAGACATCCTTGACAATGGTAAAACAAGTCCAGTAAAGCCACCCGAATGTGCTGACAAATTCTGATAGGAGCTGCACATATCTCGTTCTCAGGGCACACCGGATTGTCCAAACTTCCGGTAGGCCAGCCCAGAGTTGCCCCTGGTGGCCACCGGCAGCTGACAAGATGGACCAACACTTAGAGGAGCACTGGCCCGGGGGGGTTAAAATAATGATGACCCTCGAGAGCGCGACTCCCAAGGGAAAAGAAAAGGCTAGGTGGCGAATGGTAAAACCAAGGTTGGGCCTTGCTGGAGGAGTTTTATTCAAAGCGAACTGTCAAGGGGTTCCCATTATAACCCAACCGTGTAAGGAACGCAAAATCCGGGAACATAACACCGATATGACGGAAACTAGGGCGGCAAGAGTGGAACAAAACACCAGGCATAAGGCTGAGCCTTCCACCCTTACCAAGTATATAGATGCATTAATTAAATAAGAGATATTATGATATCCCAACAAAATATCCATGTTCCAACAAGGAACAAACTCCAATCTTCACCTGCAACTAACAATGCTATAAGAGGGGCTGAGCAAAGCGGTAACATAGCCAAACAACGGTTTGCTAGGACAAGGTGGGTTAGAGGCTTGGCTTAACAATATGGAAGGCATGATAAGCAAGTGGTAGGTATCGCATCATAGGCATAGCAAAAGAGCGAGCAACTAGCAAGCAAAGATAGAAGTGATTTCGAGGGTATGGTCATCTTGCCTGAAATCCCGCAAGAAAGAAGACGAGACCATAAAGAAGATAAACGGACGAAGTCGAACGAATCCTCACAATG
>NW_025240738.1:0-3509 GCF_018294505.1 Triticum aestivum
ACCGGACTAAAACTATCACAAACGCTGAGCTGCACACATAAGAAATCCCATGCACAAAGCTCGAAAGAGGGCCCCAACGAGACAGCACGTGTGCGCCATCGTGATCCCTCCTCCACTAGAGGCATCATCGCCACCCCTAAACTCTGAGCAAACAACTCCGACTTCGCCGTCAGCATTGTTGACACAATCCACATCATCGCGGACGCGTGAAGCTCCATGAAGATCTAGGCAAAACACAGCCACATGCTGCAAAATAGCGCAACTCCGACTCCGACGGAGAACTCTGAAGAACAAATCTAGGCACGGTTGGTGCCGCAGAAGATCATCGAACAGGCCACCTACAGCCCGTATACCAGAGGGCTCCGCTCCAGCAGCATCGACTCCACAACAACCAAAAAACGGAGGCAATACCATAGACACACCGAAGAAGAAACGACTACTACAACCATTGCCGCCTCACCGACATCGCTCCCACCTTCATCCTTGTCACAAAAGTATGAACTCCACAATCGCCACAAACCACCGGTCACGCTTGCTGATGTAGAGCTCCAAGACAAGGCCCCCAAGTAGAAAAACGACACACCAATGTGCCACCATCGTCGGAACACAAAATGAAGGGTTTCATCTAGAGAGGACTCGATGGCCGGATCCGTGCAGGCGGGGTGCGGCAGCAAATAAGCGATGCCTCCAGGGAGGTCTACGACGGCCACAGCCGCCGCCATTGCCGGTGACGGCATAAGGTCGAGACAAGGTGTTCACCCCAGCTCCTACAACACCTCGGTCGCACATCATCCTGCACCGGTGCCAGCAAGCCTACCAACTGTCACCGCCAACAAAGTTGTCCATCTTGGAAGAGGCACCGAGACCGTCGGAGCCAACCGCACCTCGCGGAGCTAACCGGCGGTCAACCTCCAACGAGATGGTCCACCACACCACCCCTGCTGCCACCACGGAACAGGCCACATTGAAGCCAACGTAGCCACCCGCACCATGCGGAAGCCATGGCCGGCCCTCCGGCCACGCAAGCCAGCAGCTTCGCCAATGCCTGACCAAAGTGGGACCACTACCAATAATCCTATACTCACGGGCAAACAATGGGACTTTATAGAGGCCTTAGTGCAAATTAACTTCTCCGCCCCCTGAGTTTCAGGGAGGGTGGGACCCTTCCTCCCTTTAATCCAAATCAAATGATGACACGTGACAGTCCCTGAAACCTGTAATAGCAAAGTCCGATTTTTACCGTCCACTAACACAACGCTCTGTGGCGGCCTTGATGAGCGCCAACGACTTGACGCACGCGAAGCACTGGTGGTAGAGCTTGACCTGGGCTTGAAGCATCTCGTGATCTCCTTGGTGGTCATGGCGAGCTCGTCTTGTTCGTTGAGCGCCGCCATGGTATTCTGTTCTAGCCAGCTAGCTAGACTAATTTATACTATAAATCGAAAAAGTCTGATCAGCAGACGCTATCTAATCATTGTCTTCCCGGCATATCAACGGTTCCGGCGCTCCACCTTGTCGCCCTCACTTGTTCGCAGCCACACAAGTTTGTTTGTGGCTGTCCGAGCGTTGCAACCAAACATAGGGTGACACCCTCACATGTAGCTAGTCCGTCAGTCCATCCTGTAGCACGATAATTTTGATCCGAACACGGCCAAATTGTTCGTTTGATGTTTCTTTTGAATAAATTATGTAGTCTTGACGGAACACATATCTGTTCCCATGTTAGAAGATGTGTTAGCACTACTGGAATTTTCGTATATGCCAGGTGCGAGGCTCTTCGCCGAGAGCCAAATCACGGACACTCGGCAAAGTAACATACGCTGGGAGGGCCTCTCGGCAACTGGAACAACTTGGCAAACACAGGATATTGCCAACAGTAGACCTCGGAAAAAGGAGAACACTCGCCAAAGGCACAATTTGCCGACAGCCAAGCAGCCGCCGCACGACAAAGTTTTGCCACGTGGCACATCCGGCGGCGACTGACGGCACAGTGACTTCTTTGCCGAGAATGGCTCTCAGTAAAGATTAGGCTCTCGGAAAACTTTAGTCCCACCTCGCCAAGGGATAAGCAACATGACCTATTTAAATAGTCAGATAGTCCAGATGCAGTAAGCTTTGGTCTTCATTACACCCCTATTAAGGAGATGAACCATCACTATGAATCTTCACTTGTTCCGGGCAGAGAGGATTCACAGTGATATGCCATCTTCCAATGATGGATGCCAACGCTTTTTGTTAAATCAATTACTATTATTCTTTAGTCTTTCATCCATCTCGAGCCCCCGCATTTTTCATGCATAGGCCTTCTGCAGACGAGGGAGGGGCAGGCCGTGCCACCGGGCCCCCACTTAGTGAGCTTTCATCTCCCCATTGAATGGATGAATGCTATATGAGTGCTTGGATGCTATAATGGATTAATTTTTTGTAGTTGTTTTTATTTAGTAATTCCTATATAGTAGTTTATGTAGATGTTTTTATGTACTATTTTTCATAGTACTTTGCATGTATGGTAGATGGGTTCTATGGATGAATGCTATATGGGTGCTATGGATGATTGTATTGATTTTGGTAGTAGTTTGTCTGTATTCATTTTTATCTTGAGTGAGTGTTGATCGTATTTAACAGATAAGAGATGTTTTCAGTGGAATGCTACCGACTGTTGCCGTAGGGGGTCGCACTTCCTCTGCTCCTCCTCTGCGATCTTTGTAAATCAGGAGGATCAGAGGAAGAGCGACCATCACCAACAATCGATAAGAATTGTTCTTGGAGGAAGAAAATCAACTTTTGCCGATGGTGGTCAATCTGGGTGAATTTGTCATGTGATATATAGTTGTCATGCACGATGAACTCACCCAGCTTGACTGTCACCAAAAGACAAAATATCCGTGAGAGAGTGTCCACCATATATACCGCCACCAGAAAGAGTGTCCACCATATATACGTGAGAGAGTGTAGATGAGAGTTGTTCTTTCAGGAAGAAAATCGACTTTTTCCGATGGCGGTCGACCTGTGCGAGTTCGTCATGTGATATACATTTTTCACGCAAGATGGACTCGCCCAGCTCGACCATCATTGAAAGTCGAAATATCCGTGAGAGAGTATCGACCATGATTAATTGGCTTAGAAGTAATCCTTGATGTTTGATTCTTATGTTATTTTTTATTGTGTGATGAAAGGTGTTAGCACCGATAGATTTCACGGCTATGGCTTCCTCCGATGGCGCAGCTTCCATTAGGGTCGACTCCACGGTCAAGGAGAAGCGTGCGGAGGACCTCTTAGCGGCGCTCATTGAGAAGAACCAGCAGCTGATCCTAATAAAGTATTTTGAGGATCTAGCCAAGAAGAATCCGCTAGCTAAGGAGAGGAAGGCCCCACCATGTAAGGAGAGTGACGACCCGGTGCCATTGAGTCCACCCACCATCATTCCTGACGACGCTTGGTCCTCCACTGTGGGGGGATGACACCATGTGCGCTGACTCCATGATCACTGGTTTCACGACTACATATCA
>NW_025240739.1:0-3509 GCF_018294505.1 Triticum aestivum
ATATATATATATATATGAATGAATGAAACTCAACACAAATGATGGTAATAATATAAAATTGTGAATATTGTTATTTACGCACTTCATATTGTTTGTCGGAGTAGCCCCGCTCACAGGTCGTGTGGCGGATGGACTCGCAAATGTAGTATCTACAGAAATCATTCCCTTGTTCCTGCCACAACCACTTTACAAGAAATAGAGGTCAATCACACTGATAATTAGCAAGCATGCTAAATGGTATTGATGAAACTAGCGCTTGAATCACTAGGAGATGCGTGGGATGTGCTACTATATAGTACTTACTTTCGGATGCCTAAATTGCAGCTTCTTCGGTAGTCCCGAAACTTTTTTGGTGAATTTTCTCCAAGCCCTGCCATACAAAGAAAACAATTACTTGATATTAGAAATGAACAAAGTTGCTGATATGGTGGATAATGATCGATTTAACTTACTTCTCGAGCATTTCAGTCATGTCCGCATACTCCTTGGGATCTTTTCGCTTGGAGTCTAAGACAGTTACTACTCCCTTCTCAAGCTTAATCTCTAGGAGAATATAGTGGTAGCTGCGCACACATGCATAACTCATCAATATTACATTACTATAACCTGGACTAATAAGGAAACCGAATATGCCACAAGACAGTAACACTCACTTGAAGTTGTAAGGAAAGTGTATTTATCTTTGTGTTCATTTATTTCCAACGATCGTAGCAAGTTGGCCTCGGTTTCTTGGGCACGATATTGAACCTCAGTTGCATCTATGAGATACATGTTAATGAACCCGATATCTCCCACTTGTCTTTTCTTCAATTCGGCGATCTTCAATCTGCATAATATAGTGAGGATAATTATAAATACATGCAATGAAAGGGCCGAGTTATATAGAGAGACTTAATGACAGAAGTAGTACTACTTACAGACAGTAGCAGGTGATCGTTGATTTATCGATGGCCAATTGATTGAAAAACTAATAGAACTCCTCAAATGAAATAGGCAACAGTTCAATTCCAAGGAGGTCATGCTCCTTTTTAACTCTCACATACAAAGTACTCCTCCCCTCAGACTCTTTGCAGGTTTTCATGTACCAATCATGCAATCTTCGCATCATCGTTGATAGAGAACTTTCATCTTTGACGAGAGGCTTTCCGTACTCGTATCTTTGTATCTGCACCTCCAAGAAATCATAATGTACATCGTCGGGCAGGTAATCTGCAGGATTGCCATAACCGGGCACCATCCTCGGATCGACGATGTCGCTAGTAGGCACCTTGAGCGGGGGGCACGATTGCTTCGCTTGTTCGCCGAGCTGGGAAATTTGTTTCCCAGCTCGTCGTTCTTTCATCCTTTGATCACTTTTAGTACTTCCCGACCTCTCCGCTTCGGCAAATGCCTTTCCAATAATGCGCTCATAGTTGCCTTTCGGCGGAGACTTGGGTGGTTTTGTCAGGGCAGCCAGAGTGCGCTTCGCTTTCACCGGATCTACCTTCTCCTCCGGAGGTGGATGTCTCTTTGCTTTCAACCCTTGAAACCAGTCATCCACTTCGGTCTGTGCGATCTTCGCGTTTTCCTCCTCGCTCCTCTCGTACAGTAACTTCTCTGGAGTCTTCAGAGAAAGACCGAATCTATATCTCCTCCCGCCTTTGGCTGTACTGCTAGACGCCGGCAGAGCAGACGGAGCGGATGTCTTCTTTCCTTGCTTACGAGGCGGAGGAGAAGGACTACGACGCGCCGGAGCAGCCGGAGCGGCGGCGGGTCTCTTCCGCCTTTGCTGACGAGGTGGAGAAGGAGGAGGCTGGCTGCTCGGGCGCGCCGGCGCAGGCGGAGTGCCACCACGCGCCGGAGAAGGAGCTGGCCGAGTGCCCTGATCGTCACTCGCCGGAGGAGGAGGCGGTGGAGGAGGCAGAGTGCCCTGACTCGCCGGAGGAGGAGGCGAAGTGCCCTGACTCGCCGGAGGAGGAGGAGGAGGCGGAGGCGTCCAGTTCGTAAGGTTGATGAGATCCTTCCGCCATAGGCATGGAGTCTTCAGAGCAGAATCCAGCCGATACTCCCCTTCACCGGTAGGGTGGTCAAGCCGGAGGTCCTCAAATCCCTCCGTTATTTCATCGACCATCACCTTAGCATATCCTTCTGGAATCGGCCGGCAGTGAAAAGTTGAGTCGGGTTTAGTAGGATAAATAGAGCCAACAGCCGCCTTGACCTTCAAATTGCTCCATTGCGCCATAAGGTGGCAATTTTCAGCATCCGTGATAGCTTCCACGGGATAGCTAGCAGGAGCCGTCAAGGCATGCTCTGGCTGAAGCAGCTCGGTGGAAGCCTCGCTGCTTCTCCGCTGAGATGGCGGGGTAGCTTCGGGGGAAGCTTCGGTGGGTCGTTTGCTGCGATCTGCTTCTCGTTCCTCTAGCCCCATTACCCTTTCGTGCAGCGCCTGCAGTTGGCTCTGCTCCAGTTTCTTCCTCCTCTCCTGGGTTTTGTAACCCCCTGCGTCCGGAAATCCAGCCTTCCACGAAACGGAGCCTGGCGTGCCTCGTGTCCGTCCAGGGTGCTCAGGATTGCCGAGGGCCATTGTGAGCTCGTCCTTCTCCCTATCTGGAACGAACGTCCCTTGCTGCGCTGCTTCGATATATTGCTGAAGCCTCTTGACTGGTATGTCCAATTGTTTGTCCGTCCAAATGCACTTCCCTGTTATAGGGTCCAAGGATCCGCCGGCCCCAAAGAACCAAGTCCGGCAACGGTCTGGCAAGTTCATTGTCTCTGGTTTGATCCCTTTATCAAGCAGATCATTCTCAGCCTTGGCCCACTTAGGCCGGGCTACGAGGTAGCCACCTGACCCCGTGCGATGGTGAAGCTTCTTCTTCGCAGCATTTCTCTTGTTTGTCGCCGACATCTTTTTACTCTTTTCCGATGTCTTGTGGGCCACAAATGCGGGCCAGTCATCTCTGATCTTCTCATATTTGCCCTTGAATTCTGGTGTCTCATTTTTTTCGACATACCTATTGAGGTCTTTCTTCCAATTCCTGAATAGGTCTGCCATCTTCTTCAGAGCAAAAGACTTGATTAATGGCTCTATAACTGGCTTCTCCAGATCATCCTCCGGCGGTAGGGTGAAATTTGACTTCAGCTCAGTCCAAAGATCATTTTTCTGCATATCATTGACATAAGACACCTCAGGGTCTTCGTTCTTAGGCTTATACCATTGGTGGATGCTGATCGGGATCTTGTCCCTAACCAGAACCCCGCACTGAGCAACAAATGCCTTCTTTGTCCGGTAGGGTTCAATCGGTTGGCCGTCGCGCGTGATTTGTATGATCTCAAACTTTTTATCCGAGCTCAACTTTTTCTTTGGGCCTCGTCTCTTTACCGAAGTTGTGCTCGATCCGGAGGGCTAGAAAAAAGAACAAAGACGAGAGTTAATTAATATGTGTACATACCAAAACAATGAATGCATCAATTAGCTAGTCAGCACAGGCTTAACTAATATATATACCTGGCCGGACTCGGTTTGGTGATCA
>NW_025240740.1:0-3509 GCF_018294505.1 Triticum aestivum
TGATATGTAGTCGTGAAACCAGTGATCATGGAGTCAGCGCACATGGTGTCATCCCCCCACAGTGGAGGACCAAGCGTCGTCAGGAATGATGGTGGGTGGACTCAATGGCACCGGGTCGTCACTCTCCTTACATGGTGGGGCCTTCCTCTCCTTAGCTAGCGGATTCTTCTTGGCTAGATCCTCAAAATACTTTATTAGGATCAGCTGCTGGTTCTTCTCAATGAGCGCCGCTAAGAGGTCCTCCGCACGCTTCTCCTTGACCGTGGAGTCGACCCTAATGGAAGCTGCGCCATCGGAGGAAGCCATAGCCGTGAAATCTATCGGTGCTAACACCTTTCATCACACAATAAAAAATAACATAAGAATCAAACATCAAGGATTACTTCTAAGCCAATTAATCATGGTCGATACTCTCTCACGGATATTTCGACTTTCAATGATGGTCGAGCTGGGCGAGTCCATCTTGCGTGAAAAATGTATATCACATGACGAACTCGCACAGGTCGACCGCCATCGGAAAAAGTCGATTTTCTTCCTGAAAGAACAACTCTCATCTACACTCTCTCACGTATATATGGTGGACACTCTTTCTGGTGGCGGTATATATGGTGGACACTCTCTCACGGATATTTTGTCTTTTGGTGACAGTCAAGCTGGGTGAGTTCATCGTGCATGACAACTATATATCACATGACAAATTCACCCAGATTGACCACCATCGGCAAAAGTTGATTTTCTTCCTCCAAGAACAATTCTTATCGATTGTTGGTGATGGTCGCTCTTCCTCTGATCCTCCTGATTTACAAAGATCGCAGAGGAGGAGCAGAGGAAGTGCGACCCCCTACGGCAACAGTCGGTAGCATTCCACTGAAAACATCTCTTATCTGTTAAATACGATCAACACTCACTCAAGATAAAAATGAATACAGACAAACTACTACCAAAATCAATACAATCATCCATAGCACCCATATAGCATTCATCCATAGAACCCATCTACCATACATGCAAAGTACTATGAAAAATAGTACATAAAAACATCTACATAAACTACTATATAGGAATTACTAAATAAAAACAACTACAAAAAATTAATCCATTATAGCATCCAAGCACTCATATAGCATTCATCCATTCAATGGGGAGATGAAAGCTCACTAAGTGGGGGCCCGGTGGCACGGCCTGCCCCTCCCTCGTCTGCAGAAGGCCTATGCATGAAAAATGCGGGGGCTCGAGATGGATGAAAGACTAAAGAATAATAGTAATTGATTTAACAAAAAGCGTTGGCATCCATCATTGGAAGATGGCATATCACTGTGAATCCTCTCTGCCCGGAACAAGTGAAGATTCATAGTGATGGTTCATCTCCTTAATAGGGGTGTAATGAAGACCAAAGCTTACTGCATCTGGACTATCTGACTATTTAAATAGGTCATGTTGCTTATCCCTTGGCGAGGTGGGACTAAAGTTTTCCGAGAGCCTAATCTTTACTGAGAGCCATTCTCGGCAAAGAAGTCACTGTGCCGTCAGTCGCCGCCGGATGTGCCACGTGGCAAAACTTTGTCGTGCGGCGGCTGCTTGGCTGTCGGCAAATTGTGCCTTTGGCGAGTGTTCTCCTTTTTCCGAGGTCTACTGTTGGCAATATCCTGTGTTTGCCAAGTTGTTCCAGTTGCCGAGAGGCCCTCCCAGCGTATGTTACTTTGCCGAGTGTCCGTGATTTGGCTCTCGGCGAAGAGCCTCGCACCTGGCATATACGAAAATTCCAGTAGTGCTAACACATCTTCTAACATGGGAACAGATATGTGTTCCGTCAAGACTACATAATTTATTCAAAAGAAACATCAAACGAACAATTTGGCCGTGTTCGGATCAAAATTATCGTGCTACAGGATGGACTGACGGACTAGCTACATGTGAGGGTGTCACCCTATGTTTGGTTGCAACGCTCGGACAGCCACAAACAAACTTGTGTGGCTGCGAACAAGTGAGGGCGACAAGGTGGAGCGCCGGAACCGTTGATATGCCGGGAAGACAATGATTAGATAGCGTCTGCTGATCAGACTTTTTCGATTTATAGTATAAATTAGTCTAGCTAGCTGGCTAGAACAGAATACCATGGCGGCGCTCAACGAACAAGACGAGCTCGCCATGACCACCAAGGAGATCACGAGATGCTTCAAGCCCAGGTCAAGCTCTACCACCAGTGCTTCGCGTGCGTCAAGTCGTTGGCGCTCATCAAGGCCGCCACAGAGCGTTGTGTTAGTGGACGGTAAAAATCGGACTTTGCTATTACAGGTTTCAGGGACTGTCACGTGTCATCATTTGATTTGGATTAAAGGGAGGAAGGGTCCCACCCTCCCTGAAACTCAGGGGGCGGAGAAGTTAATTTGCACTAAGGCCTCTATAAAGTCCCATTGTTTGCCCGTGAGTATAGGATTATTGGTAGTGGTCCCACTTTGGTCAGGCATTGGCGAAGCTGCTGGCTTGCGTGGCCGGAGGGCCGGCCATGGCTTCCGCATGGTGCGGGTGGCTACGTTGGCTTCAATGTGGCCTGTTCTGTGGTGGCAGCAGGGGTGGTGTGGTGGACCATCTCGTTGGAGGTTGACCGCCGGTTAGCTCCGCGAGGTGCGGTTGGCTCCGACGGTCTCGGTGCCTCTTCCAAGATGGACAACTTTGTTGGCGGTGACAGTTGGTAGGCTTGCTGGCACCGGTGCAGGATGATGTGCGACCGAGGTGTTGTAGGAGCTGGGGTGAACACCTTGTCTCGACCTTATGCCGTCACCGGCAATGGCGGCGGCTGTGGCCGTCGTAGACCTCCCTGGAGGCATCGCTTATTTGCTGCCGCACCCCGCCTGCACGGATCCGGCCATCGCGTCCTCTCTAGATGAAACCCTTCATTTTGTGTTCCGACGATGGTGGCACATTGGTGTGTCGTTTTTCTACTTGGGGGCCTTGTCTTGGAGCTCTACATCAGCAAGCGTGACCGGTGGTTTGTGGCGATTGTGGAGTTCATACTTTTGTGACAAGGATGAAGGTGGGAGCGATGTCGGTGAGGCGGCAATGGTTGTAGTAGTCGTTTCTTCTTCGGTGTGTCTATGGTATTGCCTCCGTTTTTTGGTTGTTGTGGAGTCGATGCTGCTGGAGCGGAGCCCTCTGGTATACGGGCTGTAGGTGGCCTGTTCGATGATCTTCTGCGGCACCAACCGTGCCTAGATTTGTTCTTCAGAGTTCTCCGTCGGAGTCGGAGTTGCGCTATTTTGCAGCATGTGGCTGTGTTTTGCCTAGATCTTCATGGAGCTTCACGCGTCCGCGATGATGTGGATTGTGTCAACAATGCTGACGGCGAAGTCGGAGTTGTTTGCTCAGAGTTTAGGGGTGGCGATGATGCCTCTAGTGGAGGAGGGATCACGATGGCGCACACGTGCTGTCTCGTTGGGGCCCTCTTTCGAGCTTTGTGCATGGGATTTCTTATGTGTGCAGCTCAGCGTTTGTGATAGTTTTAGTCCGGT
>NW_025240741.1:0-3508 GCF_018294505.1 Triticum aestivum
AGGCCTCCCACAATTGTAGCAATTTCGCTCTCGACTAGAAGATCTTTTGTCATGGTAAGACCTTGACTTGGAGCTTCTTTCTTTGCTTCTACTCTTTTAGAATTTGTTGAAGTTCTTCACCATTAAGCTCAATTCTTCATTGAAGGTTTGTTTCTCACTTGATGATGTGGGGGCTTCACTTGAGGCTTTGTAAGCACCACTTGACTTGTTGTGAAGTTCCTCCTTATCCTTGAGTGACATCTCATGAGCAACAATCCTTCCAATGACTTCCGTTGGCTTGAGATCTTTGTAGTTTGGCATCATTTGGATCAATGTGCACACGGTATCATACTTTCCATCCAATGCTCTTAGGATCTTCTTGATGATGAATCTGTCGGTCATCTCTTCACTCCCTAAGCCGGCAATCTCATTTGTAATAAGAGCAAGCCTAGAGTACATTTCAGCGGCACCTTCACCATCCTTCATTTTGAACTTGTCAAGCTGACTTTGGAGCACATCCAACTTGGATTCCTTGACGAATTCGTTAGCTTTGTGCATATCAATCAAAGTGTCCCAAATTTCCTTTGCATTCTTAAGACGGCTGATTTTGTTGAATTCTTCGGGGCACAATCCGTTGAAGATGATATCACAAGCTTGAGCGTTGTATTGCAGCATCTTCAATTCTTCTGCATTAGCTTCACGGTTCGGCTCTCTCCCATCAAAGAATTCACCTTGCAAGCCAATACAAATAATTGCCCAAACGGCAGGGTTATGTCCGAGAATATGCATTTTCATCTTATGCTTCCAACTAGCAAAATTAGTACCATCAAAGTAAGGACCTCTACGGTGATAATTTCCCTCGCTAGACGCCATACTCTCCTAGGTTCTGAAACCAAGGCTATGACCACCAAAAGCTATGGTAATCAAAGCAAATGGAGACCAATGCTCTGATACCACTTGTAGGAACTTGAAGTATGTCTAGAGGGGGGGTGATTAGACTACTTGACCAATTAAAAACTTAACCTTTTCCCAATTTTATAGTTTGGCAGACTTTAGCTATCTTAGGACAAGTCAAGCAATCATCACACAATTCAAGCAAGCATGCAAAGAGTATATAGGCAGCGGAAATTAAAGCATGCAACTTGCAAGAAAGTAAAGGGAAGGGTTTGGAGGATTCAAACACAGTTGGAGACACGGATGTTTTTGGCGTGGTTCCGATAGGTAGTTCTATCGTACATCCACGTTGATGGAGACTTCAACCCACGAAGGGTAACTGTTGCGCGAGTCCACGGAAGGCTCCACCCAAGAAGGGTCCACGAAGAAGCAACCTTGTCTATCCCACCATGGCCGTCGCCCACAAAGGACTTGCCTCACTAGCGGTAGATCTTCACGAAGTAGGCGATCTCCTTGCCCTTACAAACTCCTTGGTTCAACTCCACAATCTTGTCGGAGGCTCCCAAGTGACAGCTAGCCAATCTAGGAGACACCACTCTCCAAGAAGTAATAAATGGTGCGTTGATGATGAACTCCTTGCTCTTGTGCTTCAAATGATAGTCTCCCCAACACTCAACTCTCTCTCATAGGATTTGGATCTGGTGGAAAGAAGATTTGAGTGGAAAGCAACTTGGGGAAGGCTAGAGATCAAGATTCTTATGGTAGGAATGGAATATCTTGGCCTCAACACATGAGTAGGTGGTTCTCTCTCAGAAATGGTAAGTTGGAAGTGTAGGTTTAGTCTGATGGCTCTCTTCAGGAATGAAGAGGAGGTGGAGGGGTATATATAGCCTCCACACAAAATCTAACAGTTACACACAATTTACCAAACTCGATGGGACCGATTTAACAGACTCGGTCGGACCGATTTAGTAAACCTAGTGACCGTTAGTGATTTTCGATGGGACTGACGTGAAACTCGGTAAGACCGATTCGGTTAGGGTTAGGGCATAACGTAATCTCGGCAAGACCGATTACACAAACTTGGTGAGACCAATTTTGGTAATAAGCTTTCCAGAGAGTTGGTGAGGTAAACTCGGTGGGACCGATTTGCTCTTTTCGGTGAGACCGCAATGTTACAAAAGGGAAATAGAGAGTTTACATTGCAATCTTGATGGGACCGATCGCTCACTTCGGTTTGACCGAAACTTTATGAAGGGAAACAGAGAGATTACAATCCCATCTCGGTGAGACCGAGATCCCTATCGGTAGAACCGATTTTCCTAGGGTTTGTGGCAGTGGCTATGACATTTGAAATCAGTGGCGCCGGATAGGAAGAATCGGTGTGACCGATTTTGGCTTTGGGTTTAGGTCATTTGTGGATGTGAGAAAGTAGTTGAGGGTTTTGGAGCATATCACTAAGAACATGAAGCAAGAGGCTCATTAAGCAACACCTCATCCCTCCTTGATAGTATTGTCTTTTCCTATAGACTCAATGTGATCTTGGATCACTAAAATATAAAATGAAGAGTCTTGAGCTATTGAGCTTGAGCCAATCCTTTGTCCTTAGTATTTTGAGGGATCCACTTTCATCATCCATGCCATGCCATTCATTGAGATTTCCTGAAATAATAGTCTTGGAATAGCATTAGCTCAATGAGCTATATGTTGTTCTGAATTACCAAAACCACCTAGGGATAGTTGCACTTTCAGCATCTCCATAGCCCGTTGATACACCTAGTTGATGTGAGACTATCTCCTTGTTTTTGTATTCTCCATAACCACCACGTCATGATCTCCATCGTGACCGGCTTGACACCTTGATCTCCATCGTAGTGTCGTGGTCGTCTTGCCAACCATTGCTTCTACGACTATCGCTACCGCTTAGTGATAAAGTAAAGCAATTACATAGCGTTTGTATTTCATATAATAAAGCGACAACCATATGGCTCCTGCCAGTTGCCGAAACATGATCATCTCAAACAACAATCCTTATATTACATCATGTCTTAACCATATCACATCACAACATGCCCTGCCAAAGCAAGTTAGACGTCATATACTTTGTTTGTTGCAAGTTTTACGTGGCTGCTACGGGCTTCTAGCATGAACCGTACATACCTATGACACAAAAATAACAATGGTGATTTATAAAATTTGTTGTGTTAACCTTCACAAGGACCAGCCGCAGTCAAATTTGATTCAACTAAAGTTGGAAAAACAAACCCCCGCCAGCCACCTTTATGCAAAACTAGTTGCATATTTGTCGGTGGAACCGGTCTCATGAACGCGGTCATGTAAGGTTGGTCCGGGCAGCTTCATCCAAAAATACCGCTGAATCAAAATAAGACATTGGTGGTAAGCAGTATGACAATCACCGCTCAGAACTCTTTGTGTTGGACTCGTGCATATCATCTACACATAGACCTGGCTCTGAAACCACTGTTGGGAAACATAGCATGAAATTTCAAAAAAATTCCTACGCTCACGCAAGATCTATCTAGGAGATGCATAGCAATGAGAGGGGAGAGTGTGTCCACGTACCCTCGTTGACCGAAAGTGGAAGCGTTAACTTAACGCGGTTGATGTAGTCGAA
>NW_025240742.1:0-3508 GCF_018294505.1 Triticum aestivum
CGAGTTGCTGCTGCTGTTTGTGCTTTCACTAGTTTTGCATGTGTATGGTGGTCTGAACATTGTAGATTATATCCTATTCCAACTACTTGGGCTGCTTTGAAAACTGCTATGCGTACGCGTTGGGTTCCACCATATTATCAACGTGAATTGCTTCAAAAATTGCAGCGTTTAAGACAAGGAAAAAATTCTGTAGAAGAATATTATCAGGAATTACAAACTGGCATGATTCGATGTGGTATTGTTGAGGAGAATGAAGCTATGCTTGCACGTTTTCTGGGTGGATTAAATAGAGAGATTCAGACCATTCTAGACTATAAGGAGTATACTAATATCACTCGTTTATTCCATCTTGCTTGTAAAGCTGAACGTGAAGTGCAGGATCGACAAGCATTGGCGCGAACTAACTTTTCTGCAGGCCGACCTTCCTCATGGACGCCGCGTGCATCTTCTACTTCAACTGCACCAGCACCTCAATCAGGTGCATCCTACAGTCGTGATACAAGAAAACAGGAACAACCACCATTATCTGCCAAGAGCGCACCAGCGGGGCTTACACAGCGTTCTTCTTCTTCCATGGCATCAACAGGGCACACAAGTGATATTATTTGTCGTCGTTGTAAGGGAGGAGGTCATTATGCGAGGGAATGCAAATCTCCGCGTGTGATGATTGCTACCGCGGATGGTGGATATGAGTCCGCTAGTGACTATGATGAGGAGACATTGGCTCTTATTACACGTGAAGAACATGGTGGAGATGATTCTGATCATGAGACGCAATACATGGCTCCTGAAGACGCTGACAGGTACGAATGTTTAGTTGCTCAACATGTTTTGCGTGTGCAGGTCACACAAGCTGAGCAAAATCAGAGGCACAATTTGTTCCATACCAAGGGAGTTGTGAAGGAACGTTCTGTGCGCGTCATAATAGACGGAGGGAGCTGCAACAACTTGGCTAGCATGGAGATGGTGGAGAAGCTTTCTCTCACCACAAGACCACATCCACATCCTTACTACATCCAATGGTTCAACAACAGCGGCAAGGTTAAGGTAACACGTACTGTTCGTGTGCATTTTAGTATCTCTACATATGCTGATTATGTTGATTGTGATGTGGTACCTATGCAAGCATGTTCCTTATTACTTGGTAGACCATGGCAATTTGATAAAAATTCTGTACACCATGGTAGAAACAATCACTATACTCTTGTTCATAAGGATAAAAATATTACTTTGCTTCCTATGACTCCTGATTCCATTTTGAAAGATGATATTAATAGAGCTAATAAAGCACAACAGGAGAAGAATAAGAGTGAAAATCAGATTGTGGCAAAAGAATTTGAGCAACAAATGAAGCCTAATAATAAACCATCTAGTGTTGCTTCTCAAATTAAATTGAAAAGTGCATGTTTATTTGCCACCAAATCTGATATTGATGAGCTAGAGTTCAGCAAATCTGTTTGCTATGCTTTTGTGTGCAAAGAGGCATTATTTTCATTCGAGGACGTGCCTTCCTCTTTGCCTCCTGCTGTCACTAACATTTTGCAGGAGTTCGCTGACGTTTTTCCACAAGACGTGCCACCGGGATTACCGCCTATTCGAGGGATTGAGCATCAGATTGACTTAATTCCCGGTGCTTCACTGCCAAACCGTGCACCATACCGTACCAATCCAGAGGAGACGAAGGAGATTATGCGTCAAGTACAAGAGCTTCTCGACAAAGGTTATATACGCGAATCCCTTAGTCCTTGTGCTGTTCCTATTATTCTAGTGCCGAAAAAGGATGGTACATCACGTATGTGTGTTGATTGTAGAGGCATTAATAATATTACTATTCGTTATCGTCATCCTATTCCTAGGCTAGATGATATGCTTGATGAATTGAGTGGCTCTACAATATTCTCCAAAGTTGATTTGCGTAGTGGCTACAATCAAATTCGTATGAAATTGGGAGATGAATGGAAAACAGCATTTAAAACTAAGTTTGGATTATATGAGTGGTTAGTCATGCCTTTTGGGTTAACTAATGCACCTAGTACTTTCATGATATTAATGAACGAAGTTTTACGTGCTTTCATTGGACGATTTGTGGTAGTTTACTTTGATGACATATTGATTTATAGCAGATCTTTGGAAGAACATTTGGAACATTTACGTGCTGTTTTTATTGCTCTACGTGATGCACGTTTGTTTGGTAACCTTGGGAAGTGCACCTTTTGCACCGACCGAGTATCTTTTCTTGGCTATGTTGTTACTCCACAGGGAATTGAAGTTGATAAAGCCAAGATTGAAGCTATTGAGAGTTGGCCGCAGCCCAAAACGGCCACACAAGTGAGGAGTTTTCTTGGCCTCGCTGGATTCTATAGGCGTTTTGTGAGAGATTTCAGCACCATTGCTGCACCTCTCAATGAGCTTACAAAGAAAGATGTGCCTTTTCTTTGGGGTACTGCACAGGAAGAAGCCTTCACGGTATTGAAAGATAAGTTGACACATGCTCCTTTACTCCAACTTCCTGATTTTAATAAGACTTTTGAGCTTGAATGTGATGCTAGTGGAATTGGATTAGGAGGTGTGTTATTACAAGATGGCAAACCTGTTGCATACTTTTCTGAAAAATTGAGTGGGCCTAGTCTGAATTATTCTACTTATGATAAAGAATTATATGCTCTTGTTCGGATTTTAGAAACATGGCAACATTATTTATGGCCCAAAGAATTTGTTATACATTCTGATCATGAATCTTTGAAACATATTAAAAGTCAAGCTAAACTGAATCGTAGACATGCTAAATGGGTTGAATTCATTGAGACTTTCCCTTATGTCATTAAACACAAGAAGGGAAGAGAAAATGTTATTGCTGATGCATTGTCTCGTCGCTATACTATGCTTTCACAACTTGACTTCAAAATATTTGGTTTGGAGACCATCAAAGATCAATATGTGCATGATGCTGATTTTAAAGATGTAATGCAGAATTGTAAAGAAGGAAGAATGTGGAACAAGTTTGTTGTTAACGACGGATTTGTTTTTCGTGCTAACAAGCTATGCATTCCAGCTAGCTCCGTTCGTTTTTGTTGTTGCAGGAGGCGCATGGAGGAGGATTAATGGGACACTTTGGCGTGAAGAAGACGGAGGACGTACTTGCTACACATTTCTTTTGGCCAAAGATGAGACGGGATGTTGAGCGTTTTATTGCTCGCTGCACTACATGTCAAAAAGCTAAGTCACGACTCAATCCTCATGGTTTATATATGCCTTTGCCTGTACCTAGTGTTCCTTGGGAGGATATATCTATGGACTTTGTTTTAGGTTTACCTCGAACAAAGAAGGGGAGGGATAGCATATTTGTTGTCGTGGATAGATTCTCGAAAATGGCACACTTTATACCATGTCATAAAAGCGATGATGCTGTTAATGTTGCTGATTTGTTCTTTCGTGAAATTATTCGCTTGCATGGTGTGCCAAATACTATTGTTTCAGATCGTGATACTAAATTTCTTAGCCACTTTTG
>NW_025240743.1:0-3507 GCF_018294505.1 Triticum aestivum
AAAAAAATCTTTAGGGATTTTACTACCTCGCGAACAGCGACCAGCTCTCGCCGCATCATGACGGTCAGTTTTCGGCTTTCTCTACTGAGGTGCTCGTCCGGAAGAACCGTGACACAATCGTAGTAGTTCTCCCTGCGCTACCTTAGCCGATATAACGGAACTTAAGGTACCAAAACAAGGGAGATGGGCTAACCCAACTATTGACCCAAGACATGATTCAGAGCTGATGCATATAATGCTATAAGTTCGGGGTGCCACATTGTTGAAAGTGTTCGGACTTTTCTTGCCATTTTATGGGGCTTGATGAGAAGCCCCTGGCAAACTGACCGTACCAAAGTGTACGGATGCAAATATTGAATAAATATTCAATGAAAAATATGAGGATAGTAATAAGAAGCTGACGCATTAAGCAGAAAAAATAGGACTATTTGACATATCCTATCCAAGGGCAGGCTACATGCGGGTATGTAAGAACATGTATAACGATCATTGAAGAGGACCACCTGAGTATTCCTCTGACGTGGAGGCCGGATTGCTAGTCGAGCTCCTGGCGTGCCTGACGGTCCTATTGCGGGGTACTCCGGACTCGCTTGACGGTGTTCGGGGATGTCGTTGCCGAATTGGCTGTTTGTCGGAGGAGGCTGCTTTGTACTTCTGCCTCGAGGGCCGCAGTATGCTCTTCCGAACGGAGGGAGCGGTCTATGTTTCCATTGACTGTTATGACCCCGCGAGGTCCTGGCATCTTGAGCTTGATGTATGCATAGTGCGGTACCGCATTGAAACGAGTGAACGCAGTTCGTCCGAGTAGTGCATGATAGCCACTACGGAAAGGGGCGATATCAAAGATTAACTCCTCGCTTCGGAAGTTATCCGGAGATCCGAAGACCACTTCCAGTGTTATTGAGCCCGTGTACTGGGCCTCTACCCCTGGAATTACACCTTCGAAGGTGGTTTTGGTGGGTTTGATCCGTGATGGATCGATGCCCATTTTGCGCACTGTGTCCTGATAAAGCAGGTTCAGGCTGCTGCCACCGTCCATGAGGACTCGCGTGAGGTGGAATCCGTCGATAATTGGGTCAAGGACCAATGTGGCTGAGCCGCCGTGACGGATGCTGGTGGGATGGTCCCTACGATCAAAGGTGATCGGGCAGGATGACCATGGGTTGAATTTTGGGGCGACGGGCTCTGTCGCATAGACGTCCCTAAGTGCACGCTTTCACCCCCGTTTGGGGATGTGAGTGGCATAGATCATGTTCACTGTTTTAACCTAGGGGGGGATTTCTTTTGTCCTCCAGTGTTCGGACGTCGGGGCTCCTCGTTATCATCGCTGTGCAGCCCCTTGTCCTTGTTCTCGGCATTTATCTTGCCGGCCTATTTGAACACCCAGCAATCTCTGTTAGTGTGATTGGCTGGTTTATCAGGGGTGCTGTGAATCTGGCACGAGCAGTCGAGTATGCGGTCCAGACTGGACGATCCCAGATTGTTTCTTTTGAATGGCTTCTTCCGCTGACCGGATTTGGAGTTGCTGAATCCAGCATTGACTGCCGTATCCTCCGTATTGTCGCCATTGTTTTGACGCTTGTGTCTGTTGCGCCGTGGCTTTCCGTTACTGTCACGGGTATCTGAGGTGCCAGGGTTTCCTGTCACGGTGTTGCTGCGAGCCAGCCAACTATCCTCACCCGCACAAAAGCGGGTCATTAGTGTCGTGAGTGCCACCATGGTCTTCGGTTTTTCTTGGCCGAGGTGTCGGGCAAGCCACTCGTCACGGATATTATGCTGAAAGGCCGCTAGGGCCTCGTCGTCCGGACAGTCGACAATTTCATTCTTTTTAGTTAGGAACCGAGTCCAGAATTTCCTGGCTGACTCTCTCGGCTATTGGGTAATGTGACTTAAGTCATCAGCATCCGGTGGTCGCACATAGGTGCCTTGGAAGTTATCGAGGAATGCGTCCTCAAGGTTTTCCCAACTGCCAATAGAGTTTGCTGGAAGGCTATTCAGCTAGTGTCTGGCTGGCCCTTTAAGCTTGAGTGGGAGGTACTTGATGGCATGTAGGTCATCACCGCGGGCCATGTGGATGTGGAGAAGAAAATCCTTGATCCACACCGCGGGGTCTGTTGTGCCATCGTATGACTCGATGTTGACGGTTTTAAACCCTTCTGGGAATTCATGTTCCATTACTTCGTTAGTGAAGCAGAGGGGGTGTGCGGCGCCTCTGTGCCGGGCTATGTCACGGCGTAGTCCAATTAGGTCTGGTCGGTAATGTCCGGCCTGACCGGATTTATCAGTATTGTATCCGGCGTGACGATCGGTGTCATGAGCTGTGGCGCGTCCTCGTGATCCATAGATCGATCTTGGTTGTCCTGCATTGTTTTCCAGTATGTCTCGCAGGTCCTGCGTATTGCCCCGGGCCGTGGTGAATCGGCGTGGGGGTGTGGGCTGGTGTTCGGCCTCATATGCCATTTTATCCCGTCCACGTGTTGGCCGATCAGCCTCGTCTTGTGCTGGAAGTTCAGGCTCTTCGACCTCTTCTTCTAGTGGTTTGTGTTTTGGGTATCCCCTGCTCGGGGGTTCGAGTCCGTATTCCTCGGCCGCTAGGACTTCGGTCCATCTGTCTGCGAGCAGATCTTGGTCCGCTTGGAGCTGCTGTTGCTTCTTTTTCAGGCTTCTTGCAGTGGCTATAAGCCTGCGCTTGAAGCACTCCTGCTCTATGGGATCCTCTGGTATGCCAAATTCGTTGTCGCCGAGGCTCACCTCATCTTCGGAGGGAGGCATATAGTTATCGTCCTCCAAGTATCCGTCTGTCGCCTGTTCGTCTGGGCTAGCCTGCCTCGGCACCATCTGGATTTTCTTCTCCAGTGCCGGTATTGTTGTGGCGAGGCTTGGAGCGGTGCCGATGACGCCCATTTTTTGCTTTCTTCCCCAAGGGGTTATCTCCCGTTGCCTCATCGCCATTGGTTTCTTTGGGAGTATCCACCATATATATATATATCATATGAAGAGGTGGCAGTCCAGCGGCCTGTGGGCGGTGGTTCCTGTTCTTCTCCCGCATCGTCGTCTATACCCCAGGGGTACAGCGGTGGGCTCGGGCGAGCGTGACGGCGGCGGTGGCCACGACGGCGAGGTACACCGCGGCGACCAGAGTCTCGGCACAGCGACGGGCTAGTTAGAGCATGAGCTAGGGGAGCTAGAGGGCAGAGGGGGGGAGGCAGCTCACCTAGTGGCACGCACGGTGGCCCTTGGTGGCTTAGTAGCAGCAGAGGGGTGTCGCCGGAGTTGGTGAAGAACGCGGCAGCCGGAGATGTGGACGAAGGGGATCCGGCGATTCGGGGCTCCCCCGCTCCAGCTAAGGCCTCTGGTGGACGAGGAAGACGATGGAGGCGTCGACGGACACGCAGGCGCGGCGAGGCGGCGACTGTGGCTGCACGATTCATGGCGGCGAGGCCATGGCGGCGCTCGGTTGCGGTGGGGAACGAGGGGGAGATGGATCTGGGGGGAGAGGGAGAGGCG
>NW_025240744.1:0-3507 GCF_018294505.1 Triticum aestivum
CTGATGAATTTGTTCTGACTGAGGAGTTAGGAATTCGTCAGTGTGAATTACCTACACAGTGAGGAACATGATAGCCCTGAGGAATTTGAGAGTCAAATTTCCGACCGTTGCTGTGCTGCGTGCCAGTTGTCCCAAAATATCTTATCCACCTACCGGTCATATCATTGAGGGGCATTTATGTCTTATCATGTCGGGCTGCTCCCTAGGCTATAAATAGCCGCCCCCTACAACCACTAGCTGGTTGGCTGCTCTGAGAGAACTTGACACTTGTCATTTGAGAGCAACCCATCCTCCAAGGACTTTGAGCGAAAATCATCGAGTGAGGAAAACCCAAAACCAAACCCCTACAAACCCAAAGTGATTGAGCATCACTGAAGAAATTGATCCTGCCTGGATCCGACGCTTGTTACCTTTGAAGACTGTGCTTCTTCCAGACGGTTAGGCGTCAAGGTCTAGAGCATCCAAGAGGAATTGTGGATCGCCAAGTGACCAAGTCTGTGAAGGTTTGGAAGTCGCCTGAAGACTTACCACGAGTGATTGGACGAGGTCTGTGTGACCTTAGTTCAAGGAGGATACGGTGAGGACTAGGTGTCCTAAGCTGCGTGCTCAGCGACTGGGTGTCCGGGACTGTGTGTCCTCGAGTTTAAATACTCAGCCGCTCCAACCAGACGTACAACTGAGACAGCAGTTGGAACTGGTCTACCAAATCATTGTCTTCACCAACCTAATTGGTTCTATTTCCTCAACCCTTTCATTTCCTCATTACTGTGTTGAGTGTTTGTTCATATCTGTGTTTGAAGACTTTGACTGAAGACTTTCTCAATTTCCTCAGTTCAATTTCTTCAGTCTGTTTGTCTTCATCTTGTGTTATCCTGTGATTACGCTTTCTGTACTCTGTGCTAGTCTTCATTTCATCATGATGACCATGCTTGTATTCTGTTATGCTTACTTCTGAGTACTTATTCCGCTGCTAATAGTTCTTCGCTAAGGAATTTCCTCACCGGCAAATTCCTCAGTGAAGAATTCATAAAAATCGCCTATTCACCCCCCTCTAGTCGACATAACGCACTTTCAGTGAACAAATTATTGTTGAGCAATTGACAGAATTGAGCATAGTTATGAGTATATCTAGGCAATGATCATGTATATAGGCATCACAACCAAAACAAGTAGATCGAAACAATTCTGCAACTACTACTATTACTCCACTCATCGACCGCTATCCAGCATGCATCTAGAGTATTAAGTAAAAACAGAGTAATGTCGTAAGCAAGATGACATGATGTAGAGGGATAAATTCATGCAATATGTTAAAAAAACATCTTGTTATCCTCGATGGCAACAATACAATACGTGCCTTGCAACTCTTTCTGTCACTGAGTAAGGACACCGCAAGATTGAACCCAAAGCTAAGCACTTCTCCCATTGCAAGAACTACCAATCTAGTTGGCCAAACCAAAAAGATAATTCGAATAGACTTGCAAAGATAACTCAATCATACATAAAAGAATTCAGAGAAGAATCATATGTTTTCCATAGATAATACTGGATCATAAACCCACAATTCATCGGTCTCAACAAACACACCGCAAAAAGAAGATTACATCAAATAGATCTCCACGAGAGAGGGGTAGAACATTGTATTGAGATCCAAAAAGAGAGAAGAAGCCATCTAGCTACTAGCTATGGACCCGAAGGTCTGAAGTAAACTACTCACACTTCATCGGAGGGGCTATGGTGATGATGTAGAAGCCCTCCGTGGTGGATGCCCCCTCCGGCGGAGCTCCAGAACAGGCCCCAAGATGGGATCTCGTGGATACCGAAGGTTGCAGCGGTGGAATTAGGTTTTTGGCTCCTGTTCTGATCGTTCGGGGGTACGTAGGTATATATAGGAGGAAGGAGTATGTTGGTGGAGCTCCGAGGGGCCCACAAGGTAGGGGCGCGCCCAGGGGGGCGCCCTCCACCCTCGTGACCTCCTCGGGCACTGCTTGGAGTAGGGTCCAAGTCTCCTGGGTCACGTTCGGTTGGAAAATCACGATCCCGAAGGTTTCATTCCGTTTGGACTCCGTTTGATATTCTGTTTCTTCGAAATACTAAAAAAGGCAAAAAACAGCAATTCTGGGATGGGCCTCCGGTTAATAGGTTAGTCCCAAAAGTAATATAAAAGTGGAAAATAAAGCCCAATATAGTCCAAAACAGTAGATAGAGTAGCATGGAGCAATCAAAAATTATAGATACGTTGGAGACGTATCAAGCATCCCCAAGCTTAATTCCTGCTCGTCCTTGAGTAGGTAAATGATAAAAAAGAATTTTTGATGCGGAGTGATACTTTGGCATAATTTCAATGTAAATCTTCTTAATTGAGACATGAATATTCAGATCCGAAAGATTCAAGACAAAAGTTCATATTGACACAAAAATAATAATACTTCAAGCATACTAATCAAAGCAATCATGTCTTCTCAAAATAACATGGCAAAATAAAGTTCATCCCTACAAAATCATATAGTTAGGCTATGCTTCATTTTCGTCACACAAAGATGTTCCCAACTTCTATACCCCCTATGACAAGCCAAGAAATTGTTTCATACTTAAATAATCTCAAACTTTTTCAACCTTCATGCAATACATGAGCGTGAGCCATGGATATAGCACTATGGGTGGAATAGAATATGATGATGGGGATTGTGTGGAGAAGACAAAAAAGGAGAAAGTCTCACATTGACGAGGATAATCAATGGGCTATAGAGATGCCCATCAATTGATGTTAACATGAGGAGTAGGGATTTCCATATGCAACGGATGCACTAGAGCTATGAATGCTCAACAAAAGAAAACTAGTGGGTGTGCATCCAACTTGCTTGCTCATGAAGACCTAGGGCATTTTGAGGAAGCCCATCATAGGAATATACAAGCCAAGTTCTATAATGAAAAATTCCCACTAGTATATGAAAGTGATAACACATGAGACTCACTACATGAAAAACAAGGTGCTACTTTGAAGCACAGTATATGAGACTCTCTACATGAAGAACAAGGTGCTACTGTGAAGCACAAGTGTGGGAAAGAGATAGTAGCATTGCCCTTTTCTTTTCTTTTCTTTTTTTTCTTTTCTTTTTTTGTTGGGCCTTTTTTTGGCCTTTCTCTTTTTTTATTGGGCAATGCTCTAATAATGATGATCATCACACTTCTATTGATTACAACACAAGGATTACAACTCGAAACTTAGAACAGGATATGACTCTATATGAATGCCTCCGGCGGTGTACCGGGATGGTGCAATGAATCAAGAGTGACATGTATAAAAATAATGCATGGTGGCTTTGCCACAAATACGATGTCAACTACATGATCATGCAATGGCAATATGACAAAAGTAATGTATGTCATGATGATGATGATGTAAGTTGCATGGCAATATATCTCGAAATGGCTATGGAAATGCCATAATAGGTAGGTATGGTGGCTGTTTTGAGGAAGATATAAGGAGGTTTATGTGTGATAGAG
>NW_025240745.1:0-3507 GCF_018294505.1 Triticum aestivum
TTAGCTCCCTTTGGATCGACAAACCCCTCTGGTTGCATCATATACAACTCTTCTTCCAGAAATCCATTCAGGAATGCAGTTTTGACATCCATCTGCCAAATTTCATAATCATAAAATGCAGCAATTGCTAACATGATTCGGACAGACTTGAGCATCGCTACGGGTGAGAAGGTCTCATCGTAGTCAATCCCTTGAACTTGCTGAAACCCTTTTGCGACAATCGAGCTTTGTAGACAATAATATTACCGTCGGCGTCAGTCTTCTTCTTGAAGATCCATTTATTCTCAATTGCTTGCCGATCATTAGGCAAGTCAACCAAAGTCCACACTTTGTTCTCATACATGGATCCCATTCAGATTTCATGGCTTCAAGCCATTTTGCGGAATCTGGGCTCATCCTTGCTTCTTCATAGTTTGTAGGTTCATCATGATCTAGTAGCATGACTTCCAGAACAGGATTACCGTACCACTCTGGCGCGGATCTCACTCTGGTTGATCTACGAGGTTCAGTAGTATCTTGTTCTGAAGTTTCATGATCATTATCATTAGCTTCCTCACTAATTGGTGTAGGTGTCACAGAAACAGTTTTCTGCGATGCACTACTTTCCAATAAGGGAGCAGGTACAGTTACCTCGTCAAGTTCTACTTTCCTCCCACTCACTTCTTTCGAGAGAAACTCCTTCTCCAGAAAGTTTCCGAACTTAGCAACAAAAGTCTTGCCTTTGGATCTGTGATAGAAGGTGTATCCAATAGTCTCCTTTGGATATCCTATGAAGACACATTTCTCCGATTTGGGTTCGAGCTTATCAGGTTGAAGCTTTTTCACATAAGCATCGCAGCCCCAAACTTTCAGAAATGACGACTTTGGTTTCTTGCCAAACCATAGTTCATAAGGCGTCGTCTCAACGGATTTTGATGGTACCCTATTTAACGTGAATGCGGCCGTCTCCAAAGCATAACCCCAAAACGATAGCGGTAAATCAGTAAGAGACATCATAGATTGCACCATATCTAGTAAAGTACGATTACGACGTTCGGACACACCATTACGATGTGGTGTTCCTGGTGGCGTGAGTTGCGAAACTATTCCGCATTGTTTCAAATGTACACCAAACTCGTAACTCAAATATTCTCCTCCACGATCAGATTGTAGAAACTTTATTTTCTTGTTACGATGATTTTCAACTTCACTCTGAAATTCTTTGAACTTTTCAAACGTTTTAGACTTATGTTTCATTAAGTAGATATACCCATATCTGCTTAAGTCATCTGTGAAGGTGAGAAAATAACGATATCCGCCACGAGCCTCAATATTCATCGGACCACATACATCTGTATGTATGATTTCCAACAAATCTATTGCTCTCTCCATAGTACCGGAGAACGGCATTTTAGTCATCTTACCCATGAGGCACGGTTCGCAAGTACCAAGTGATTCATAATCAAGTGATTCCAAAAGTCCATCAGTATGGAGTTTCTTCATGCGCTTTACACCGATATGGCCTAAACGGCAGTGCCACAAATAAGTTGCACTATCATTATCAACTTTGCATCTTTTGGCTTCAACATTATGAATATGTGTGTCACTACTATCGAGATTCAATAAGAATAGACCATTCTTCAAGGGTGCATGACCATAAAAGATATTACTCATATAAATAGAATAACCATTATTCTCTGATTTAAATGAATAACCGTCTCGCATCAAACAAGATCCAGATATAATGTTCATGCTTAACACTGGCACCAAATACCAATTATTTAGGTCTAATATTAATCTCGAAGGTAGATGTAGAGGTAGCGCGCCGACCACGATCACATCTACTTTGGAACCGTTTCCCACGTGCATCGTCACCTCGTCCTTAGCCAATCTTCGCTTAATCCGTAGTCCCTGTTTCGAGTTGCAAATATTAGCAACAGAACCAGTATCAAATACCCAGGTGCTATTGCGAGCATTAGTAAGGTACACATCAATAACATGTATATCACATATACCTTTGTTCACCTTGCCATCCTTCTTATCCGCCAAATACTTGGGGCAGTTCCGCTTCCAGTGACTAGTCTGCTTGCAGTAGAAGCACTCAGTTTCAGGCTTAGGTCCAGACTTGGGTTTCTTCTCTCAAGCAGCAACTTGCTTGCTGTTCTTCTTGAAGTTCCCTTTCTTCTTCCCTTTGCCCTTTTTCTTGAAACTAGTGGTCTTGTTGACCATCAACACTTGATGCTCCTTCTTGATTTCTACCTCCGCAGCTTTCAGCATTGCGAAGAGCTCAGGAATAGTCTTATTCATCCCTTGCATATTATAGTTCATCATGAAGCTCTTGTAGCTTGGTGGAAGTGATTGGAGAATTCTGTCAATGACGCTATCATCCGGAAGATTAACTCCCAGTTGAATCAAGTGATTACAATACACAGACATCTTGAGTATATGCTCACTGACAGAACTGTTCTCCTCCATCTTGCAGCTATAGAACTTATTGGAGATTCCATATCTCTCAATCCGGGCATTTGCTTGAAATATTAACTTCAACTCCTGGAACATCTCATATGCCCCATGACGTTCAAAACGTCGTTGAAGTCCCGGTTCTAAGCCGTAAAGCATGGCACATTGAACTATCGAGTAGTCATCAGCTTTGCTCTGCCAGACGTTCATAACATCTGGTGTTGCTCCAGCAGCAGGCCTGGCACCCAGCGGTGCTTCCAATACGTAATTATTCTGTGCAGCAATGAGGATAATCCTCAAGTTACGAACCCAGTCCGTGTAATTGCTACCATCATCTTTCAACTTTGCTTTCTCAAGGAACGCATTAAAATTCAATGGAACAACAGCACGGGCCATCTATCTACAATCAAACATACATAAGCAAGATACTATCAGGTACTAAGTTCATGATAAATTTAGGTTCAATTAATCATATTACTTAAAGAACTCCCACTTAGATAGACATCCCTCTAATCCTCTAAGTGATTACGTGATCCAAGTCAACTAAACCATGTCCGATCATCACGTGAGATGGAGTAGTTTCATTGGTGAACATCACTATGTTGATCATATCTACTATATGATTCATGCTCGACCTTTCGGTCTCCGTGTTCCGAGGCCATATCTGTATATGCTTGGCTCGTCAAGTATAACCTGAGTATTCCGCGTGTGCAACTGTTTTGCACCCGTTGTATTTGAACGTAGAGCCTATCACACCCAATCATCACGTGGTGTCTCAGCACGAAGAACTTTCGCAACGGTGCATACTCAGGGAGAACACTTCTTGATAATTAGTGAGAGATCATCTTATAATGCTACCGTCAATCAAAGCAAGATAAGATGCATAAAAGATAAACATCACATGCAATCAATATAAGTGATATGATATGGCCATCATCATCTTGTGCTTGTGATCTCCATCTCCGAAGCACCATCGTGATCACCATCGTCACCGGCGCGACACCTTGATCTCCATCGTAGCATCGTTGTCGTCTCGCCAATCTTATGCTTCCACGACTATCGCTACCG
>NW_025240746.1:0-1029 GCF_018294505.1 Triticum aestivum
CTCCGGGAACCTAAAACAGTGAGTAATAGTCCATATAACGGGCCAGAATCGGACAAAACTGCGAGTGTTGATGACCGACACGTAAGCACACCTTAGGTTTAACAACTATGGAAATCGCTTTGGGGCCCCAAAAATGGTGAGTAATAGTCCACGAAACGGGTCAGAATCGGCCAAAACTGCGAGCGTTGATGAACGACACGTATACGCACCCCAGGGTTCATTACTCGTGGAAATTACTCCGGGACCCCAAAACAGTGAGTAATAGTCCACGAAACGGGCCAGAATCGGCCAAAACCGTTAGTGTTGACGACCGACACGTAAACGCACGTTGGGGTTCAACAAGAATGGAAATCACTTGGGACCAGAAAACGGTGAGTAATAGTCCACGAAACAGGTCAGAATCGACAAAAACCGCGTGTGTTGATGACCGACACGTAAACGCACCCTAGGGTTCGTTAATCGTGGAAATCAGTCCAGGATCCCAAAACAGTGAGTAATACGTCACGAAACGGGCCAGAATCGGCCAAAACTGTGAGTGTTGATGACCAAGACGTAAGCGCACCTTGGGGTTCAACAACTATGGAAATCGCTTTGGGACTCCAAAATGGTGAGTAATAGTCCACGAAACGGGTCAGAATCAGCCAAAACTGCGAGTATTGATGACCGACACGTAAACGCACCCCAGGGTTCGTTATTCGTGGAAATCAGTCCGGGACCCCAAATTAGTGAGTAATAGTCCATGAAACGGGCCAGAATCGGCCAAAACTATGAGTGTCGATGACCGACAGGTAAACGCACCCCAGGGTTCGTTACTCGTGAAAATCACTCTGGGAACCTAAATCAGTGACTAATAGTCCACGAAACGGGCCAGAATCTGACAAAACTGCGAGTGTTGATGACCGACACATAAGCGCACCTTGGGGTTCAACAACTATGAAAATCGCTTTGGGACCCCAAAATGGTGAGTAACAGTCCACGAAACGGGTCAGAATCGGCCAAAACTGCGAGTATTGATGACTGAGACGTAAA
>NW_025240746.1:1039-1881 GCF_018294505.1 Triticum aestivum
TGGTGAGTAATAGTCCACGAAACGGGTCAGAATCGGCCAAAACTGCGAGTATTGATGACCGACACGTAAACGCACCCCAGGGTTCGTTATTCGTGGAAATCAGTCCGGGACCCCAAATTAGTGAGTAATAGTCCATGAAACGGGCCCGAATCGGCCAAAACTATGAGTGTCGATGACCGACAGGTAAACGCACCCCAGGGTTCGTTACTCGTGAAAATCACTCCGGGAACCTAAATCAGTGACTAATAGTCCACGAAACGGGCCAGAATCTGACAAAACTGCGAGTGTTGATGACCGACACGTAAGCGCACCTTGGGGTTCAACAACTATGAAAATCGCTTTGGGACCCCAAAATGGTGAGTAACAGTCCACGAAACGGGTCAGAATCGGCCAAAACTGCGAGTATTGATGACTGAGACGTAAACGCACCCCAGGGTTTTTTACTCGTGGAAATCACTCGGGAACCTAAAACAATGAGTAATACTCCACGAAACGGGCTAGAATCAGCCAAAACTGTGAGTGTTGATCAGCGACACGTAAGCGCACCTTGGGTTTCAACAACTATGGAAATTGCTTTGGGGCCCCAAATCGGTGAGTAATAGTCCATGAAACGGGTCAGAATCGGCCAAAACTGCGAGTGTTGATGAACGACACGTAAACGCACCCCAAGGTTCGTTACTCGTGGAAATCACTCCGGGACCCCAAAACAGTGAGTAATAGTCCACGAAATGGGCCAGAATCGGTCAAAACTATGAGTGTCGATGACCGACAGGTAAACGCACCCCAGGGTCCGTTACTCGTGGAAATCACTGCGGGAACCTAAAACAGTGAGTAATAGTCCA
>NW_025240746.1:1891-3507 GCF_018294505.1 Triticum aestivum
GCACCCCAGGTTTTTTACTCGTGGAAATCACTCGGGAACCTAAAACAATGAGTAATACTCCACGAAACGGGCTAGAATCAGCCAAAACTGTGAGTGTTGATCAGCGACACGTAAGCGCACCTTGGGTTTCAAAAACTATGGAAATTGCTTTGGGGCCCCAAATCGGTGAGTAATAGTCCATGAAACGGGTCAGAAACGGTCAAAACTGCGAGTGTTGATGACCGACATGTAAACGCACACCAGGGTTCGTTACACGTGGAAATCACTCCGGGACCCCAAAACAGTGAGTAATAGTCCACGAAATGGGCCAGAATCGAAAAAAACTGTGAGTGTTGACGACCGACACGTAAGCGCACCTTGGGGTTCAACAAGAATGGAAATCACTTTCGGACCCCAAAACGGTGAGTAATAGTCCACGAAACGGGCCAGAATCGGACAAAACTGCGAGTGTTGATGACCGACACGTAAACGCACCCCAGGGTTCGTTACTCGTGGAAATCACTCCGGGACCCCAAAACAGTGAGTAATAGTCCACGAAATGGGCCAGAATCGGCCAAAACCGTGAGTGTTGACGACCGACACGTAAACGCACGTTGGGGTTCAACAAGAATGGAAATCACTTGGGACCAGAAAACGGTGAGTAATAGTCCACGAAACAGGTCAGAATCGACAAAAACCGCGTGTGTTGATGACCGACACGTAAACGCACCCTAGGGTTCGTTAATCGTGGGAATCACTCCGGGACCCCAAAACAGTGAGTAATAGTCCATGAAACGGGTCTGAATCGGCCAAAACTATGAGTGTCGATGACCGACAGGTAAACGCACCCCAGGGTTCTTACTCGTGGAAATCGCTCCGGGAACCTAAAACAGTGAGTAATAGTCCATATAACGGGCCAGAATCAGACAAAACTGCGAGTGTTGATGACCGACACGTAAGCACACCTTATGTTTAACAACTATGGAAATCGCTTTGGGGCCCCAAAAATGGTGAGTAATAGTCCACGAAACGGGTCAGAATCGGCCAAAACTGCGAGCGTTGATGAACGACACGTAAACGCACCCCAGGGTTCATTACTCGTGGAAATTACTCTGGGACCCCAAAACAGTGAGTAATAGTCCACGAAACGGGCCAGAATCGGCCAAAACCGTGAGTGTTGACGACCGACATGTAAACGCACGTTGGGGTTCAACAAGAATGGAAATCACTTGGGACCAGAAAACGGTGAGTAATAGTCCACGAAACAGGTCAGAATCGACAAAAACCGCGTGTGTTGATGACCAACACGTAAACGCACCCTAGGGTTCGTTAATCGTGGAAATCAGTCCAGGACCCCAAAACAGTGAGTAATACGTCACGAAACGGGCCAGAATCGGCCAAAACTGTGAGTGTTGATGACCAAGACGTAAGCGCACCTTGGGGTTCAACAACCATGAAAATCGCTTTGGGACTCCAAAATGGTGAGTAATAGTCCACGAAACGGGTCAGAATCGGCCAAAACTGCGAGTATTGATGACCGACACGTAAACGCACCCCAGGGTTCGTTATTCGTGGAAATCAGTCCGGGACGCCAAATTAGTGAGTAATAGTCCATGAAACGGGCCAGAATCGTCCAA
>NW_025240747.1:0-3506 GCF_018294505.1 Triticum aestivum
AGAACTTTGCGATTGACTGGTTACTGTATTTTTTTAGTACATAAGTGCATAATTTTGGTTGTAGTTGATTATTTAGTGTGTTGCTAGTGTCTTTCTTACAATTTCAGAGATAAGAGTTATAGAGAACTGGTGCTTCTGGTGCATTGTATTTGACTTACAATATAGTTTTCTTTCTAATTTCATTTTCCCCAACACTGAAAGTTTTAGTAGTAAATCTTGTGATTTGGTTGAATTAAGTTCAAATTCTATAGTTATTGAGATCTTCATGTCATAGAGAACTATAGTTACTTCTGGTGTAGCAAATGGGTCAGTTATGTCATGAAGCAATCACGAGAGAGATGCCCTTAATTTTTGTTAATGGGTGCATTGCTTACTTGCTCTGATGTTCTGCAGTATGGTGTATAAATGAACGATGACTTGTTCTACAGTGTGGTGTATAAATGAGCGATGACTTTGTTCCAATGAGTAGTCTACTAAACATGTTATTTTACATGCATCCTTGTTTTTGATTGATCCATGGTCACCACATAGAAGTAATAAGAAATTAAAAATTATTACTGGATGACGCATTGTATAGATCAAACTTCATACTCAACTAATTTTTCAACATCTCCATATAACACTGGTTGTCAGTATATCACATCACAATTACATATTATATAGTTTGACTCGGAATGTAAAACAAAACACAAAAAATATCTATTCATAAAATATAACCTTTGATGTACTTACAGAGTACTTTACATGAATATAAACGGTGAAGGAAAACACACCTAAATGCCATGGTGTCTGCTGATTAATTATTATAAAGATGATATTTATTTCATGTTTTCTTTAGGGGGTCAGGCCCGTTTTAAGCGTGAAAGGGATATCCGGTAACCAATTGAATTGTATGAAGTACGAAGAAATAATTTGAATATGATTCTGCTAAACTGGAATTCCTCTCCGATGTTTGCAGGAAATGATGCACCATCACAGTACATTATTTTTACTTTATTGCAGCTATAAAAATTTATAGGTTTAAATGACAATTTTGTCAGCGGATGGTGTTGTATGGTGCCTCTGTGATACCACTACACATAGTTTATATGAAAGCTTGCTCCAAATTCAGAAAAGAATCCTCCAATCCAACCAGAACATCAAGGTATTACAGTGTGCGCAATGCCCACTCAAGTGAAAAAGGCTTCGAATGCTACTTGGAGAAAATCATTGACAAAACTTTATGCATGATCATGGATTAATCAAAAACAAGGATGTAGGTAAAACAAGACTGCTCATTTTTATACCGAACTACAGAACATCGGAACAAATTCTTCACTCATTTACACACACGACAGCATCAGAACAAGTCATCATTCCTTTATACACCACACTACAGAACCTCAGAGCAAGTGAACCAATGAATCCGTTAATACAAATTAATGGCATCTCTATAGTGATCTATTCATGACATAAGTGACCCATTAGCTATACCAGAATTAACTCTAACATGAAGGTCTCTATAACTGAAGAATTTAAATTAAGCCCAGCCAAATCACATGATTTACTACTAATACTTACAGTGTTACGGAAAACGAAATTAGAAAGAGAACTATACTATAAGTCAAATACAATGCAAACAGTAGCACTATTTCTCTATAATCCTGGAGATCTCTATAATTTTAAGCAAGACATTATCAGTGATTGCATCTGTACCTCATTCGCAGAATCTGTGAAGAAACAGGTCAACATCCCCAAAATCTGAGAGAACTACCAACTTGAGAGAGAATAATAATCAACCTCGCAGGGGAATCACACACATGCATATACATCGGCACGAAGCTCAAAATAGGGATGTGAAGCAAACCAACTAATATTTTCTCCACGAAGAGATTAGCAAATACTCCCTCCATTCCTTCATGTAAGGTGTATAATTTTCATTACAATGACCAAGGCACATAACTATACACAACATAGGACAAAATTAACCATGGCTAAATCATTTATTAGTGGCAAGTAAATCATTTAAGCTAGGAAAGTAAGATATATGCACAATCAGGAGAGAGATAATTTCCTTTATCTATTTACAAGAAGAGATACATGCAATCGGGGAAAAGATACTTTCCTTTTTACTAGAGGGCTAAAAACGGATTTTTGAGGAATTGGAAGAAATGCACCTTACATTGTGAAATTTTATCAAAAAACAAATACACCTTATATAAAGGAATAGAGGGAGTACACAGAAAGATGCATTGAAAGCGAGAAGTAGGACAAACCAAAAGGCAATAACTTTATGCACAGATCCAGACTCCGGAGAACAAATCCTCAAGGAAACGACGAGAGAAAGCCTGGAAGTGCCATGGAAGCGGCAGAAGAATCGCCATGTCATTTAGCGAGAGTAAAGGATCTTTAACAACAAAAGGAGCATAATAAAAATTCCTATCCTTTTCTTCAGTTGATTCGTGTGGATCTGCATAGTTGACACAACATCCGAACCTGTAGTTGTGATGCTTCTTGCCCGCATCACTACATCACAAGGTTCACAGAAAAGAAACTTGTCAGGTTTACTAGCACCACGTATTTTCTCATAGGAGGTTTAGATCAAGAAAGTGCATGCTCTTATAGAGAGGGCGGACCAAAACAAGGTATGTGCTATGGGTCAGCCACAAGTATCCGGCCGCCCGCTGGATGTCCTCGGTGTGTGTTGCGCTCTTGGCATAATGAGAAAGGAGGAGCAATGTTTTGGGCAGGAGATATCGATTGAGAGGCAAGAACAAAGGGAGCGTCATTTATAGAGGAGATCGCGTAGGGCTTGGACGGCGATGAGCACACGGCATATATAATTAACATGCTGATATAATGAGTTTGAGAAAAACGCTAGCGCACGGCAAATTCGTCTCATGATACAAACACTGACTCATCTTTAAACATACTCAAAGAAGGCCGCAAAAATAACAAAAATGCCAAGTGCATGATATAGTAAAGAAGGAATAGAGCAGAGGTATTTGGTAATGGAGGGACCAAGACTCATCTATAAAAATGTCGACTGCATGATATAGTAAACACTAACTCATCTCTAAACATACTCAAGGTAGGTGGTGCAGCTAGACTTTCTTACAAACAATTTTCTTTTAATAATAAGAGATAAAAACAGAAACATTGTCTGCAAATGTCCCATTTAGTAGGAAGCAAGTGGCTTAAACTATCCTGTTTTTATGTACATCTGATCAGTAAATCCCATGGCCTATAAACTGATTTCACGAATGACAAAATGAGTATAGTGATAAAGGAATGAATCATATACTGGTTGAAGAAATAAAACAAATTTGCTCACAACTAGCTAGTGCCGATGAAACTGACCAAAGGCTTTTTGTTCAATAAAATTTTGCAACGAAACTCTATGAATAATGAGTACACCTAATAGGAGATTAGCGTACATGAGCTATCAAATATATACCTATGTCAATTAAAACAAAGAATACTATATAAACCATGTGAGAATTGATAGCGTCGTCTACTTATATATA
>NW_025240748.1:0-3506 GCF_018294505.1 Triticum aestivum
GTTACTTTGTGGCGGAGCGACAGGGCAGGTTGAGACCACCTAGGAGACAGGTGGGCCTGGCCCTGTTCGGCGTTCGCGGATACTTAACACGCTTAACGAGATCTTGGTATTTGATCTGAGTCGGCTACGAGCCTATACGCACTAACCATCTACGTGGGAGTAGTTATGGGTATCCCGACGTCGTGGTATCAGCCGAAGCACTTCAGACGTCAGCGACGGAGCGGCGCGCGCCGAATTGGACTGGAACGCCACTAGGCTAGGTCTGCTTCCGGCCGCCCACGCAACGTGTAGGTGTGCTCAGGGCGATGGGCCCAGACCCCTGCGCGCTTAGGTTTAGACCGGCGTGCTGGCCTCTCTGTTTTGCCTAGGTGGGGCTGCAACGTGTTGATCTTCCGAGGCCGGGCATGACCCAGGAAAGTGTGTCCGGCCAAATGGGATCGAGCGTGTTGGGTTATGTGGTGCACCCCTGCAGGGAAGTTAATCTATTCGAATAGCCGTGATCTTCGGTAACAGGACGACTTGGAGTTGTACCTTGACCTTATGACAACTAGAACCGGATACTTAATAAAACACACCCTTCCAAGTGCCAGATACAACCGGTGGTCGCTCTACCTCAGGGATATGAGGAGGGGATCGCCGGGTAGGATTATGCTATGAGATGTTACTTGGAGATGATACTTGGAGAACTTCGACCTACCCTCTTCTGCCTGTTGCAAGACAAAGGTGACCAGAAGCGTAGTCTTCGATAAGACTAGCTATCCCCCTCTTATTCTGGCATTCTGCAGTTCAGTCCACTGATATGGCCCTTTACACATATACCCATGCATATGTAGTGTAGTTCCTTGCTTGCGAGTACTTTGGATGAGTACTCACGGTTGCTTTCTCCCCCCTTTTCCCCCTTTTCCTTCCTTTCTGGTTGTCGCAACCAGATGCTGGAGTCCAGGAGCCAGACGCTACCGTCGACGACGACCCCTACTACACTGGAGGTGCCTACTACTACGTGCAGCCCGCTGACGACGACCTGGAGTAGTTTAGGAGGATCCCAGGCAGGAGGCCTGCGCCTCTTTCGATCTGTATCCCAGTTTGTGCTAGCCTTCTCAAGGCAAACTTGTTTAACTTATGTCTGTACTCAGATATTGTTGCTTCCGCTGACTCGTCTATGATCGAGCACTTGTATTCGAGCCCTCGAGGCCCCTGGCTTGTATTATGATGCTTGTATGACTGATTTATGTTTTAGAGTTGTGTTGTGATATCTTCCCGTGAGTCCCTGATCTTGATCGTACACATTTGCGTGCATGATTAGTGTACGATTGAATCGGGGGCGTCACAAGTTGGTATCAGAGCCGACTGCCTGTAGGAATCCCCCTTCCAACTCCTTGGCCGAAGTCGAGTCTAGACTTTACAAAATTGTTTTACTAACTTGGCGGTGCGGCCCATGGGCCCACGTCGCCATTGGGTGGTATTAGGATCTTTTATTCCTCGACCTTTACTCTGGGATTCTGAACCCTCTTCTATTCGGGTTAAACGATTTTTACTAAAAACTAACTTTAGGTTCTCGAAAATACTTTCTCCCGGAGAGCCCCTTCAGTCCAGATGGTCACCGACTGCACCAGAAGATTTCAGAGATACTCTTTGATATTCTCGAGACTTTGTGCCCATCACTTTTACTATTCCCGACCACCGATAGATCCTTATGGATAACTACTTACAATTGCCATTCTTACGATCATTCCCCATTGTTCTTGTTATTACAAGATATCCGAAGTTTTCTCTATTGTTCCGAGAATACTTCGTGCCTACTGCCTAGCAGTTCTTTGCCACATGAATACCCCTTCAAATAAATCGCCGCACTTGTCAAGTATCCGCTCATCCCCAGTTGTTCATGAGTTGCACAAAAGTCTTCGAAATACCACCCGATATTCCGAAAATCCTCAGCAACCTATTGCTCTGGAATTTCTTGTTTGCTTTCATTATGATTAATCCCATAAGTCTCGTAGTCTTATTGACATTCCTGGTCATTATCATTTTGGGTCTATTGACTCAATATGTTTGCGAATACACGCAATCATCATTGATCCTTATAAATTACTTTTCCGGCTGAGCTGTCATTCTTTTAACTGGAATTGGTTCTCGACCAATCGAATTGTCTTTGATTGTACCCTAAGGCTATTCAACTTATCCACCCCTAATCAGAGCATTGCTTCTGATCCCTTGATTTGGGAATCATAATTCCTTTGCATTTGACAATTGAGTTAGTCAGTTGTTTCTATAATCCGGTGCACTTGCATTCCTTCTTCCTTTGATAGAGTATCGATACCCACACCAGCTCCGTTGTGGACCATCGGTTCCTTTGTTGGATTTTATGTCCTTCATAATTAATCACCTTGTGAGCTCTTTCCCCTGATACATAATGCCTTTGGTACATGGTATCCTCTGCTTGACCAACAATGCTCTACTTTCGAGCTTGTATTAATTACCCCGAAGTTTGTGGTATATGTTCGTAAGATGCCCGGATGGGTTGAACCAATGCCTTCCTTAATATGTGTGAACCCGGAAGATTTCACGAGTCATACTCATCTGGTATTTCACCAGGTAAAACTTTCAACACTAATGCCTTTATCAAAGCGAGAAGTGAATGGAAGATTATGCATTGGAGAAGTGGGAGTCGACCTTGAACTTTGCGTTCATGCCCATGGACACGATGTACATCTTCTCATCGAAGCTTCTTTTAAAATCAATTATTCCCTTGGTATAAGTTCATCTTATATCTGAGATCTGGCCTTTTTGCAATCGTGGTTCTGACCATGTTCTCCTTTAAATACCATTTCTCGTGCAAGTTTAAGCACTGGTCTTATGTAGAGTAATACCCTAGTCCAACCTCTACTTTGATTTGTCGTCGAGTATTACCCCCTGGTATCTCGAAATTATCATGGAACTGCAGAACTTCTTATGAGTTCTTCATCAAGTACTACATTCTCATGGATTCCAATTTTTCACGGGCTCTGAGTTATTAAACACTCAAAAGACACCGATAACTGAACCGAGTCCGCACTACGGTTCAACAACTTTTAGTAATTTTCTTTACTTACGAGTTTGTAACCGATCACGTCATTTCTAGCCTGTTCGGCTACATCATTACCGTGCTAATTTTAATTGTGCTACTTGGTCCTTCCCGGAGCACAAATTTCGACGGTGAGTTAATCTTACATCGATCTTCCTCGTCATATCATTTCTCCTTGAACAGCAAACTTGGTTTCGAGTTTGTGTCGTACCCTCGGTTCCATTAACCTTTCGCTTCATCATTCCTTTGACTTGATGTCATCGCCGATCTATTACATCTTCGTGGATCCTCTCGACAAAATTTGTCGTGATCATCATCAACATCTTGACTCCTTCCTGGATATCAATTGAATTCATGATGAGAAATACCGTCCTTGCCCCTCGATGGTTTGTGTTGTCATCGACCTCTTTATTGCGTTCCCTCCAACAAAAACTTGTTTGTGTTC
>NW_025240749.1:0-3506 GCF_018294505.1 Triticum aestivum
TCCGGATCCAGTCAGGCACCCGGACCATCGGGTCTTGGCCACGAGCTGGGAGCACTGGGAAGCGGCCCTCCACGCGGACCATGGGACCCATGCCAAGGCCGTGATCACCACTTTCTGGGTGAGTTCTCTTCAGAAGCACAAGTCCATTCTAGTTTCATGAATGATTTAACTCATGGCTTCTTCCATTCTTGTTTCATGCATGATTGTAGAAATTCTATCGAGTTCTTCCAGAGCATAGGGCCAGAGCGGACCAGATCGTGCTACACCAATGCAAGAAGAAGGCCCGCCAGATGCAGTACGAGGTGCGCTATGTGGCCATCTCGACATACCATCACGACTATCTTGGTGTGAAGATGACCAAGGAAGATGCATGGAGGATGGGCATTACCTTCGATAGGGATGAGTTCTTGAAGGTAAGTTTCATTATGATTTCATTACCTTGTGGTACATTTCACCGTTTCGTGTTGACATGCCATTATGCTTTCATTATGTAGGTGTTACCAAATTGGTGTTATGGAAAAGACGAGTCCTGGGCGGCATTGGTGAATCTTTGGTGTGATGAGGCTGGAGCCTGGGCGGCTATGAGAGTCAAAAACAAGGCTAACCGAGGGAAGGAGGGAGTACATGCTCAGGGAAACCGAAACCACTATCTCCACATGGCAGTTAATGTATGACTAACCCCATTAAACATTCTTCTTCTATTTACCATCACTTTCTTCTGTATGACTAACCCCTATTTGGTGGTGCAGGAGGAGAAACTAAAGCGGCCGCTCTCACACATGCAGGCGTGGGAGATCGCCCCTACGCGGAAGGACCCCAAGCCTGGCGAGCCCAAGTACTACGGCAAGAAGACCGCGGGGAGGAAGAAGGCCTACCCCGGAGCTTATCTAAAGTTACATCCTGACACACCTGGCCCCATTGCGGCGGATCTGGACGAGAGGGCGGTGGTGAGCATGGGGCCCAAGGAGCACGGTCGGGAGGCGGTTCTCGATGCTGTGATCACTCCTACTATCTCCTACACACAACTAAGTCGGATCGACCCAAGCCTGAGCCAGCACACGAGCCAGCCAGTGACTAGTGCACAGTCCCTCTTTCAGGAGCAACAATCTGTAATTATTTTCCCTCTTATCTTCATTGCTCACTTTATTTTCCGCATTTAGTAGTTTTATGAGTTCCATCATGTCATACCGTAGGCCTACCTGGAGTACACACGCCAGGAGACCATGGCGTGGCATGAGAGGCTTTATGAACACCAAGTGCAGAGGGATCGCCAGATGCATCAGGCTTTTCAGGATATGGCGGCCAGCAGGTGTCCTCAATTACAGCCAGCACAATGTCCTCCAGCAAAACCAGTGCTGCTGACCTTTGAGGAGTTTGTGGCACAGAACGCTGGCCCCTCGCCGGTTAGTTCATCCCCGATCTATTCACCCAAAGCATGTCATGCCTTTCAATACAGTCATATATCCCGTTAATATGTCTTTTCAACATCCAGGGAACAGGTGGATCTACCGTTGGCGGTGGTCTTTGCAGCACTCCCGAGAAATGGAGCCCGACCACTCCGATCCACGGAGGCGGAGGCGGAGGTGGAGGCGGTCTTGGCGGTAGCGCTGCCTCTAGCAGTGACGACCTGGGCTTCGGCGGTCTTGGTGGTGACGACCTCCGCGGTGCTCGACGTCCTGGCGCTTAAGCCTTTCGGCTACTTGTGTGCTTATGCTTATGTTTCTTTAGATGACTTGTGTGTGGTGATGATCCTTTAGATGACTTGTGTGCTTCTCTATATGCTTATGCTTATGATTGTGATGATGCTTATGCATATATTGTTGTGATGGTGCCGGATGATATCCTGATGTGTTCTGTATGTCTATTTCCATCATATATATATCTGCTGATATGTGTTGTATATTTGAATTGAATCGATTTGAAAACAAACAGAAAAAACAAAAAAACAAATGCAAACTATGCCGACGGCTAGGCCGTCGGCATAGGGCTGGCATGAGCTACCAGTTGCTGACATGTGGCATCTATGTCGACGGCCTAGCCGTCGGCATAGTTTTTCAACTAAGCCGACCGCTAGGCCATCGGCATAGATGCCACGTGTCAGCACCTTGTAGCTCTTGAGGAAGGGATATGCCGATGACCTAGCCGTCGACATAAGTTGACACTATGCCGCCGGCTAGGCCGTCGGCATATCCCTGGCCCATGAGTAACAGCTGGACCCCACGGGGCATACCTATGCCGACGGCCTAACCGTCGGCATAGTTTGAAACTAAGCCGTCAGAATAGGTGTGCCATGTGGCGACCAGACATTGGTCACACTTGACGGCGGCCGTCGTTAGGCGTGAATGTTGCCGACGGCCAGGGCCGTCGGCATAGATATACGGCCCCCGTTGGGAAAGCTACTATGCCGACGGCCTTTCTATGCCGACGGCCTCCCGGGCTACGCCGACTTATATGTTGCCGACGGCCCTATGCCAACGGGGGCCGTCGGCATAGGTATGTCCCGACGGGATTCATGGATATGCCGACGGCCCTGGCCATCGGCATAGGGGGCGATTCTGGTAGTGATGCAGACCAACTTTTTCTACAGTTTACTCTTGCAATACTTAGTATGAGGTAGGGATTATCCTAGGCTGGACACGTCGGTAGCCCTTCAATGTCCCATGCGACCTGTTTCAATCGTTGCTCCATAGCAGGTTCTCCCTGATTCCTCCATTCCCAGTCATACCCTACTATGTTGCTTCTCAGTTGTTCGATTATCCTATGAGCCACATGGTGGTAACAGTTTTAAGGTTGATTAGCGCAAACCACAATAAAACAGACCATTACTCTATATGTGGGCATAGGTTTATACATTTTTTACTTATCCTGACCTTTCTCAGCCTTTTAAATAAGGTTTTGCATTTGGATATATAGTTTTGCATATGTGTGTGCTATTATACAATTTTCTTTGTCTGGAAGCTACTTTTTGGTGTAATTTTATCTATGTTTGTTTGCAGTTAACAAGATTCAGTTAAACTGCCCAGCATCCAACATTTCACGTGTTCAACTTGCACATCGTTTTCAACATGCTTATTTGGGTATTAATTTAACAGTTATTATTGTTATACTTATGCAGCTATGTAATCAAGTTCGGAGTCGGTTGTACTTGTTGTTTGTTCTGAATGCAGATGAATGTGTTACCAATTATCAATAAGATTGATGTTTGATCTTTTGTTCCAATTAGCAGCAAACAAAATTATCAGCATTGTTAATGACAGTAGCTGCATAGCAAGGTTTTTAAAAGTTTAGCTGCCAATAGTTGGATGCTACTGTCCTATTTGAACATGATCACAAGAGTATGACGTGATACATGCACACACTTGGATGAGCATAGTTTTACAATAATCAGCTAGCGTATTTTGTAGCATCAATTGTACCATCTGTAAATTTCAAGAATTACCTGTACCATCTGTAAATTTCAAGAATTACCTATATGAAATCTACAATATTATTGTATGAAATCTATG
>NW_025240750.1:0-3506 GCF_018294505.1 Triticum aestivum
CTTATTTTCTACTGTTTGGTTGTTTAAACTAAGAAATTAAATCTGGACCCGTACAAATCTTGAGTAAAATATATGCTAATTAGTTCCTCTTGTTTAATCTATTCTAGGATTGGGCACTACACATAGAGCTAAAAAGTTACATTGCCATTTTAAGTGCAAACAAACAGGTTAGGTGGTGTGTACCTTATTTCAGGATCAACAATCGGTGAATCGGATCTAAGGTTTGAGTTAGTACTGAGCATTGTGTATTCTAGATGGACTAATTGAGTGTGCTAATTGAACCATATTCATGGTGTTAGTCTGAAGTCAGATTATGCGATTCACTCGTATTAATGCCATTACTATTGGTACATTAGATGAATTGGGAGAGTTAAGTTATGGGCTTCTTGCCAATTACATGCCCACAAATTATACGTTGTGACAACTTTTCTCTTTATGACGAGCATGTGATGTCGTAACTTTCCTTTGGAGGACGTGGGGTCATTTTCTGTCTATTAAATATCTGCTTTGTGCTTTTGGAAGTGTCTAGCAGGGCCACAACTTATGAATGTAGTTGCAATAATGCACAAGAACTTCTTGTCATTAGTTAAGAAAATAAACTATGGGTCATTTTAACAACATCATTTCACCTTTTCAGTGTCAGCTAAGGTATTCTGGTTTCTTGAGATGGTTTGACTATTTGAGTTTCCATTGGTTACAGGTGTGTATGTCCCTGATGACATGTTGCCCAAAATCAACATTTGTAGCTTCTTTATATATGGCTTTCTCTCTTTCCATCATGAAGTTTAATTGATTTATATTCCAAATGGGCTTATTCTTACAATCCATTCCTTGCTAATTTAATTTTTATTTTGCCTTGCTGGTCTTGAATTTATACTTTTAACTTATTTCTGTGTGCTATGCTTCTTTGACTACATGTAATCCTCTTCTGTCCTTGGTTCAGATCAAATGTGGAGTCCACTTCTTTCCTTGGTTCAGATCAAATGTGGAGATGATGTTTTTTGTTCCGCTATGACTATTATTTTCACCTTGGTGACAGTCTCACAAATCCTCTTTCCTTTCTTTTGTTGATGTCTTGCCTCCTGTGTACTGATAGAGGCATATAACAGATGCATGTCTCGGATTAGAGAACTATGATTGTCCATCTATTATATATTTTTCATTTACCTCTTACGAGTAGTTTCCCTAAGTAGAAAAAATGCATTTTTCAGCCATATTGCTTTATTATCCTTTTTTGTGGGAACAATACGAAGCCACACTATGGTGTGCTCTGTTCCCAATTTTACAAACTGGCAAGTTGCTGCTTGATTTTGTTTCTTTCAGATTTTTGTGTGCCTTTCTCCGTTAGAATGTTTCTCCTCAACGACCATATCGATATGGCTGGCGTTTGCAACTGTGATTTTGGTTGAACTATGCATGATCATCCCTCTATTCAAATTGTTGCTTCTCAAGGATATTTGCAAGAGAAAATTGCTTCTATACCATCGACAACCTCAGCAATGGCTCATTTGCCATCCAACAAAGCTCCGGTGCTTATATACCAGACACGAACAAATTCTATTGCTTTTTTGCCATTGCCGTTAGTCTGCCGTTAGATAGTGTCCGTTTTCCTTGTTAGATTTCCCACAAATTCCAAATTTACCCTTAGTTTAGCAAAAACAACAACTCACGCACGCACCCGACCCTCCCCATCCCACGACTCCACGCACCCCCCGACCATCCCCAATCCGCACGCGCAACGCAATGCCGGCCTCCAGCGAGCCACAATGGAGGAACCCCCGTCGGCGCCACCACAACCCCCACCGCCACTCCCCCACCCCCCTTCGGTGCCGCATCATGGTGGAATCGTCGCTGGCGCTTCCCCAGGTCTCTCGCCCACCGCATCTCTGATGCTATCTAGGCGGCGCTTCATGGCGGAACCGCCGCCAGCGCTTCCCCAGCCCTTGTCGCACGGCCCCATCGCCGCCGCGCCTGTACCACCGCGTCTCACCACGTCTTCGACGACCAACACATGGGGCCCAGCAGCACCAACCTCTCCGAGTGGCCATGTCGCCCAGAACCCTAGCATTGGGGATTCCGGCGAGGTGGAGAGTGGGGCAGTGGCGCCGACGGCCGAGGCCCTCCGCAAGATCAACTCCTTTGTGGGCGCACTTGCAGCAGCCCATCTGCCCCAGAATTCCATGCCCGACGAGGAGGACGGCATAGCTGATGAATGTGGCTCGACCTCTCTCTCTGCTATTTGCGCTAGGTAATTTCTCGGGCTCTCTATCCCTTTTTGCTGCAGTTTTTGGTAGTAGAATGCACAATTGACATGGTTTGCATCATCCACATGATGATCCAGTCTTGTAGCTATACAGTAGAGGTGAAGGTTTGTGGCAGTGGAACCAAAATCACTGGGGATTCGATATTTAGTTGGCAGATTATTGAGGGTAGTAGGACAAGTATGAAGGATTTGCTGGCTTGTATTGCCGGAAATTTTGCTTTATGCTCAGAGGATAATATATTTCTTGAGTACTTTGATTCCATTAGTGGCAAAAATATCTCTGTGTCAAATGATGAAGAATGCATGAAAATGTTTGCCTGTCTTGATCAGAATAGAAGTGGCCATTTGATCATCAAATATTCCGAGAGAAGTGATAATGTTGATGTTCCATGTACTCCTTCGAACCAAACACCATCTATAGCACTGCCTAGTCAACCAAGTAGCGTCATTGATGAAGCTAGTGTATGCCTAACAGATACATATCTTGACAATCCGCATGAAGAATATGAACATGTTGGTGTAGATGAGGAGGACCAGTACTCAATTGGCAGTGTTGGTTCCGATAGTGATGATGAGGTCAAAGAAAAAGATATACCAAATAATGATTATGTTGAGGATATCAGTGATGATGAGGAATGGGTTGCAGAAGATGCTAGACCGGATGCTATTCCAGAAAATGCTTATGACAAAGAAAACCCGCCAATGCATGTTGGCGCAAAGTACCCCAACATTGAAGAGTTTAGGTTGGCAATTGCTACATATGCTGTAAAGAAAGAGTTCGAATTCAAGGTTGAAAAAAGTGAACCTACTCGATTCAGGGCTTATTGTCGCCGGGCAAAGAAGACGGATTGTAAATGGAGAATTCATGTTGGGAGGTTGGATGACCAAGAAACTATGGAGGTGTGTTAGTCGCATAATTTTGTTGAGTGATCTTTTGTTATAAAATGGAGTTGACTGACACTAGTTTTTTCCATTGTTTATTTAATGCAGGTCAAAGTTCATGTGCAGGAGCACACTTGTTCTAGCGCAAAGAAGAAAAAGAAGCAGAAAAATGCTTCAAAGGCATGGGTGTGTGAGAAAGTCATGGACTGGGTAAAAGAAGATCCTAGTGTTCGGCCGATGGAGTTACGGAGGAGGCTACATGACAAGTACAAGATCAACGTCCAATACATGAAAGTATTCCGTGGCAAAGGGCTAGCAATGGCTAAGTTGTTTGGTAACTGGGATGATTCTTTTGACAAGC
>NW_025240751.1:0-3505 GCF_018294505.1 Triticum aestivum
TGGATGAAGTCTTCCCCAACCTCTCCTTCTCCCCTTGCTGGATCAAGGCGTAGGAGACGTCACCGGGCTGTACGTGTGTTGAACGCGGAGGTGCCGTCCGTTCGGCACTAGGATCTCTGGTGATTTGGATCACGACGAGTACGACTCCTTCAACCCCGTTCTCTTGAACGCTTCCGCTTAGCGATCTACAAGGGTATGTAGATGCACTCTCCTTCCCCTCGTTGCTGGTTTCTCCATAGATAGATCTTGGTGACACGTAGGAATTTTTTTGAATTTCTGCTACGTTCCCCAACAGTGGCATCATGAGCCAGGTTTATGCGTAGTTTCTATGCACGAGTAGAACACAAAGTAGTTGTGGGCGTTGATTTTCTTCAATATGCTTACCGTTACTAGTCCAATCTTGATTCGGCGGCATTGTGGGATGAAGCGGCCCGGACCGACCTTACACGTACTCTTACGTGAGACTGGTTCCACCGACTGACATGCACCAGTTGCATAAGGTGGCTAGCGGGTGTCTGTCTCTCCCACTTTAGTCGGATCGGATTTGATGAAAAGGGTCCTTATGAAGGGTAAATAGCAATTGACATATCACGTTGTGGTTTTTGCGTAGGTAAGAAACGTTCTTGCTAGAAACCCATAGCAGCCACGTAAAACATGCAAACAACAATTAGAGGACGTCTAACTTGTTTTTGCAGGGTATGCTATGTGATGTGATATGGCCAAGAAGAATGTGATGAATGATATGTGATGTATGAGATTGATCATGTTCTTGTAATAGGAATCACGACTTGCATGTCGATGAATATGACAACCGGCAGGAGCCATAGGAGTTGTCTTTATTTATTGTATGACCTGCGTGTCATTGAACAACGTCATGTAATTACTTTACTTTATTGCTAACTGGTAGCCATAGTAGTAGAAGTAATAAGTTGGCGAGACAACTTCATGGAGACACAATGATGGAGATCATGATGATGGAGATCATGGTGTCATGCCGGTGATGAGAGCCCCGAAAATGGAGATCAAAAGGAGCAATATGATATTGGCCATATCATGTCACTATTTGATTGCATGTGATGTTTATCTTATTTATACATCTTATTTGCTTAGAACGACGGTAGCTTAAATAAGATGATCCCTCACTAAAATTTCAAGAGAAGTGTTCTCCCTAACTGTGCACCGTTGCGAAAGTTCGTCGTTTCGAAGCACCACGTGATGATCAGGTGTGATAGATTCTTACGTTCGAATACAACGGGTGTTGACGAGCCTAGCATGTACACACATGGCCTCGGAACACATGCGAAACACTTAGGTTAACTTGACGAGCCTAGCATGTAGAGACATGGCCTCAGAACACAAGAGACCGAAAGGTCGAGCATGAGTCGTATGGTAGATACGATCAACATGAAGATGTTCACCGATGATGACTAGTCCGTCTCACGTGATGATCGGACACGGCCTAGTTGACTCGGATCATTTAATCACTTAGATTACTAGAGGATGTCTATCTGAGTGGGAGTTCATAAGATGAACTTAATTATCCTGAACATAGTCAAAAGGTCTTTGCAAATTATGTTGTAGCTCGCGCTTCAGTTCTACTGTTTAGATATGTTCCTAGAGAAAATTTAGTTGAAAGTTGATAGTAGCAATTATGCGGACTAGGTCCGTAAACTGAGGATTGTCCTCATTGCTTCATAGAAGGCTTATGTCCTTAATGCACCGCTCAGTGTGCTGAACCTCGAACGTCGTCTGTGGATGTTGCGAACATCTGACATACATATTTTGATAACTACGTGATAGTTCAGTTAAACGGTTTAGAGTTGAGGCACCGAAGACATTTTGAAACATCGCGAAACATATGAGATGTTTCGAGGGCTGAAATTTGGATTTCAGGCTCGTGCCCACGTCAAGAGGTATAAGACCTCCGACGATTTTCTTAGCCTGCAAACTAAGGGAGGAAAGCTCAATTGTTGAGCTTGTGCTCAGATTGTCTGAGTACAACAATCATTTGAATCGAGTGGGAGTTGATCTTCCAGATGAGAAAGTGATGTTTCTCCGAAGTAATTACCACCAAGCTGCTAGAGCTTCGTGATGAACTATGATATATCAGGGACATATATGATGATCCTTGAGATATTCGCGATGTTTGACACCACAAAAGTAGAAATCAAGAAGGAGCATCAATTGTTGATGGTTGGTGAAACCACTAGGGGCAAGAAGGGATACTTCATGAAACGGCAAATCAACTGCTGCTCTAGTGAAGAAACCCAAGGTTGAACCCAAACCCGAGACTAAGTGCTTCTGTAATAAGGGGAACAGCCATCGGAGCAGAATTGCCCTAGATACTTGGTAGATGAGAAGGCTGGCAAGGTCGATAGAAGTATATTGGATATACATTGTGTTAATGTGTACTTTACTAGTACTCCTAGTAGCACCATGGTATTAGATACCGATTCGGTTGCTAAATGTTAGTAAACTCGAAATAAAAGGCTGCGGAGTAAACGGAGACTAGCTAAAGGTGAGCTGGCGATATGTGTTGGAAGTTTTTCCCTAGCTTGATGTGATCAAGCATCGCACACTCCCTCTACCATCGAGATTGGTGTTTGCGTTGAGCATAGACATGATTGGATTATGTCTATCGCAATACGGTTATTCATTTAAGGAAATAATGGTTACTCTGTTTATTTGAATAATACCTTCAATGGTCTTGCACCTAAAATGAATGGTTTATTGAATCTCGATCGTAGTGATACACATGTTCATGCCAAAAGATATAAGATAGTAATGATAGTACCACCTACTTGTGGCACTGCCACGTAAGTCATATCGGTATAAAACGCATGAAGAAGCTCCATGTTGATGGATCTTTGGGCTCACTCGTTTTTGAAAAGTTTGAGACATGCGAACCATGTCTATTGGTGTATATGCATGAAGAAACTCCATGCAAATGGACCGTTTGGACTCACTTGATTTTGAATCACTTGAGACATGCAAATCATACCACATGGGCAAGATGACTGAAAGCCTCATTTTCAGTAAAATGAAACTAGAAAGCAACTTGTTGGAAGTAATACATTTTGATGTGTGCAGTTCAATGAGTGTTGAGGCGTGTAGTGGATATCGTTATGTTCTTACTTCACAGATGATTTGAGTAGATGTTGAGTATATTTACTTGATGAATCACGAGTCTGAATTATTGAAAGGTTCAAGTAATTTCAGGGTGAAGTTGAAAGATCGTCGTGACAAGAGGATAAAATATCTATGATATGATCATAGAGATGAATATCTGAATTACGAGTTTGGCACAGAATTAAGACATTGTGGAAAATGTTTCACAACTAATACAGCCTGAAACACCATAGTATGATGGTGTGTCCGAACATCATAACTGCACCCTATTGGATATGATGCATACCATGATGTCTCTTATCGAATTACCACGATAGTTTATGGGTTGGGCATTAGAGACAACCACATTCACTTTAAATAGGGCACCACGTAATTC
>NW_025240752.1:0-3505 GCF_018294505.1 Triticum aestivum
CTCGTCCTCCTGGCAGAGGAGGAAGAGGACAAAGGAGGAGGAGGTGGGCTGGGCTGCGGGAGAAGCTGGGCCAGGCAGGTAAGCAGGTAAGCGGCCCAGGTGGCCTCTCTCCCCTTTTTTTCTATTTTGTTTTATCTTTTCTATTTCTGTAGTTTTGTTTTTGATTTGTTTTAATATCAAATCATTTTATAAAATCCTGGAAATAATTATGGGTGCTTTCTGAATTATTCCAGTGACCCTTATCAATTTCCAACATTTATTTGAGCATTTAAATTATTAATAGTATTTAAATGCCCAAAGTCAAATACAATATGATTTAATTCAAAAATCCAAAAATGACCTAAGGATATATTCATCATTTTTGGCAGTGGTTTCCACCTTAACCAGAAATCATGAACTTTTCTTAGGGGCCTTTTGGGTTTATTGAAAAGATTTTAACTCACCCTAGCTGAGTTGATTTAATGCTAGGGTTTGAACATCCCCATTTCAATTTTAGGCAAAATTTAAACATGATGCAACACATGACTAGCTAGTTCAGAGCATTACCAGAAGCTAGGGATGTGACAACTCACCCCCACTAAACAAGAATCTCGTCTCGAGATTCAAGCGTAGGGTAGGATGAAGGGGAAACGCAAACTAGTACAATCTTCACGATCCAGGGTGTTCTTCAAATGAACGTTGCTTGAACACCATCTTTGTCTTGTCGTCTTGCTCTGAGAACTTCAGCTAATCATGACAAGAAGAGGAAAGGAAAACTCTAGAACAAACGATCTTCGAGAAGACCGAACAACTTAGGATCAACTCATGGGATGAGATATAGCAACATCTCTTGAGCTGAGAGACGAAGCACAGATCCGAAGAAATGGAGTAAGACAAATGACGAGGGTTCGCTAAGTAGACAACAATTCCAGACTTAAGAATGTGGCGATCGGTTGTCAACGTAGCGAGGAGTTGGATTGCCATTATACCACAACGAGGCATCTTAGGGATGGTGACTCGTAGATATATCCCCTTAAGTGGCAAAAAGAATTACCTTTGATTCAAGATCATTGAAACTCTTTATACCAGCCTAAGGCAATCACAAGCAATCGATTGGCGGGGTCGGTAGAATGGCATACTCGGACTTGGATGATGTGGATTACCTTGTTGAAGACAACGCAATGGATGAATTTACTTATCACCGGAAATGGAAGGGACCCATGGTAGAATGGCACATTGGCGGTGCAAGCTGGGAACAAAATGCAAATGCTGGGAATGATTCTAGTAACTGGGAAAGAAACCAACACTAGAGAGTTAATTCACTGTTTGAATAGGTCATAGCATTGTCGAGGGAACTGAGGGCAAACCCAGTTAGTGCCGATGATAACACGTAGCGCTTGTGCGTGTTCTCAAGAACTTGAGCATTTCCACAATCATCAAGGTTTTACCAACATCCGTGTCAAGGGTCCGGTAACACAACTTACTACCATGATGAATGGTGATGGAGGATGCAGATGCAAAGGAAGATAACACCTTCTCAGATTACACCTTAGCGAAGCCAAGGAACAAAATCTGGATGATCGACCGAGAGACATTTAGCACTCCGCTTCTAATGTTCTCCTTGATGTGCTAGTGTATCCCATTCATAGATACGGTTTGATAACTAGAACATCAAGTAAAGGTCGGACTTCGGGATCTCAGAAATCCATAGGGGCAACTAGGGAGTAAATCCTACGAAATCCCTATGGGGGGGTGGCCAACTTCATCAATCAAGATATTATAATAACAGGTCTTCCGGCTGGGTGTGTTGGCCATGACATCCACTTTATCGGTTATCGCGAGACCAATATTATAGTTCTTGGGAAATGTTCCAACCATCATATCTGCCTGAGATTCAGCTCTGGTTGGTGTTAGGATATTCCAGGCTCATCGAGTCTTAGGAAGAAAAATGAAAGTTTGCAACACAAATCGACGAGATGACGTTGCGGGATTCTCGGGAGATGAACTACGATAGCAAGCTCCAAAACATGAGCTGGTTCTGCTACAAACATGTGAACACGTTGTCCCAGACAAGCATGACCACGTGGTAGTCTTACAATAAAACACTACCGAGTTCTGGTTGGGAACCATCACCGTGGATAACGAAGTCCTTGCATAAGTCATATGATTAGCTCTTATGAAGGAACTTCTTCCCCTTGAACAAATCAATCAGTGGCTTGGTGTGCTCGGGACACATATGGAATGAAGGTTGCAAGTCTCCAAACCACAGAATACTTCGCACGTGTGCATGACTAATTTGGAATGATTCCAGGAAAACAAAACAATCTTCCTCAAATTCATGGCAGCAACTTGCATCATATGCACATGAATTAGGGAAAATCACTACTTTCATTCAAACATATACTTCGTGAACGGGGCATGAAGAAAATGCTTTCAAAAGTTTCCAACACTAACTTAATGTTCAACAACATCATGGAAGAGATAAGCATGTTGTCAATGGGCTCAACAACAACTCATCGGAATTTCCATATCACTGGACTTCCACCATCGTGTGAACATGGTGATAGTATTGGTCAGACCAAAGATGTAATGGTGTATGCTCGAGGGATCAACCACGAATAAGACAACATTACGAGCATCGTTGGTACTGATTTGATTTGACGATAGCCCACACTCAAATCAAAGGATTGATAAGACAATAGGTCCAGCAACTGATCACAGGGACCAATCGATGAAGATATCATCTTTCTTCAACACACACTACACAAGAATATCCCTTTGGAACGAACTAAGTCAGGCAAGCTTTTATCTTCGAACCTTCCAAGTTATTGTTTAGCTTAACCAACTAGCTCAGGGATATCTAACACCGATTCTTGGAGAAGGATGGTTCACAAGAAACCAACTTGATCACGAGCTCAACATAGCGGTCAGGTGACAACCTGGTAATACTTCTGAGAAGATATTCAGAAAATCACGAGCCACCGGTATGTTACTAAGCTCGAGAACAATCTTGCTTTTTAGGGCAAGACGATATGATCAATAGAGCAAGAATTTGAAATAATCCCAACTCATCGATCGAGGAGTGAACCAGGAGAATGGACTAGGTAGCACGATCAATCTTAGAATGATGATTCAGTAACCAACACACTAAGAATAAAATTATTGTCCTTTAACTACCCAGCAACGAGGTTGCTAGGCGTATTGATTTCACACATCACAATTCATTTGTCGGTATTCCGGTTGCATCAACACGAAGACCGAGGAATGACTAATGACGGCAAGAAGTATCACTGTACCAGGAGTTCATAGGATGGGGTGCAATTCCTATAACAATCCCGATATAAAGATGGTAATACTCCAAGGTAGAACAGAACCAAAAGCTGGATTAGCAATTTGATCTGCGGAGCACAACTTCTTTGACCCAATCCTGGATATGGAAGAGGTACTGGAGTTTGTTTCTCCAAGTCATTCAGGACAGAATGGCTTGACGGACCACAAGAGTCATAGGCATCGATGAACGAACGCA
>NW_025240753.1:0-3505 GCF_018294505.1 Triticum aestivum
TTTTTTTTTTCAGATGGGAATATATGAATTGGAACTCTATCAACTTTTTCTCTGATTGCAGGACTTTGATAGAAGTGGTGAAGGCGAAGGACCTAATACGACATCCAGGACATTGGAACTTACGGCCTACTTTTGCTGATTAGTTCTTACAGGATCGAGCACATTCCAAGGATCAAGAATCTTATAGCGCATAATCTTGCAAAGAAGGCTTTCTCTAGTAGATCAAGAATCTTATAGCTGGAGCTTTCTTTGCAGGACAGGTTTAAGGTGTAACTCTAAAATGGCTTTTGAAGCTATCTCTTTTCCTAGGGAAACTTGATCTCTGTACATTGCCTTGGTTGCTAATAATAAAACGTGAAGCCCTCTTTTGAGGGTTGTTGTTTGCTCTCCAAAAAAAAGTCTCGCATGGGAACTGACGTCGTCAATATAAGTACCAAATCCTATGTATAATGTTTACAAATTTTATCGATGAAGAATCTAAATATATATTTTTATAACATACAACACATTTTCTACTAGTCAAATCACAGATCTAAAACTCCATGCCCGACCCTCCGGAGGGAGTAGTATACTCCCTTCGTTTCATCTGGCGTTGCATCAATGAGTAAGACACACCTTTCTAGAATCAAGTTTGGCCAATAAAATGTGGGCTCTATGCGAGAAAAGTAGTAAACTTGTATACGGAAAAGGTTTTCAATGGTATAACTTTGCTGTCCGACGTATTTGTCGAAGGGTTCTCGCCAGGGGTTCCTTTGCGATGTTATGTTCCATATGTCATGGGCTTGAAGTTGTTGCGTCTGGGTAGTGTCTAACGGTTCACCTTTGCGGGCGCGTGATTATATGCTTTGGGAGTAGTTCACATGTGGACATGTTTATAACGGTTTTCATGCGTTTTATGTTAATTAACTTAGAAATTCTATATGCAGACTAAAAAAAACGGAGGGAGTATAAGGGACGAGGCAAATCATTGAAATGAAGTGAGAGTTTGTAGGACAAAGCAATATTGTGTGTGCATGTGCATGTATCATTGTGTGAAGAATGAAGTACCCTTATGGTTTCAAGGTTAGCCCCTCAGCACTAAAACTAGTTACTTAATACCCTGAGTTTATAAAAACATAATAAATCATCCCCGAAGTGACCCGGAAGTGGTTTTGAGAACCTTTTCACAAATACTCTCTCCCTTTTGGTTTAAAGAGCATATGTCAAAATTTTCAAATTTAGATTATATTAGTCCCATGTTAGGTCTCATTTAGTTGTGTTTTGAGTCCCACACCATATTTAATCCATTGAGATGAGAGGGAGAATTAGAGGCCACACATGCACTCTTATTTTAAATGTACATGCAAATCCAATAATGAACAAGAAGGAGGATGACGCACTTACAGCTTCGGGAGTCGAACATGTGGGACATATTTCATTAGACAGTTTTGAACCTGCGAAAGTCGTGTCCTCCACTCACCATCTACCTTGATTGTTGAGAACTTTAAGATGAACCCTTTAAACCTGAAAAGAGGGATTATCTTAGTGTCCCCATGCAGTATATCTTAAGCTATATATCTAATAGCATGAAATAAATGTTTAGATATAGCAGTCCCATTCACCCGCAAAAAAAAGAAAAGATATAGCAGTCCCAGTGCACTATATCTTACTAGTGTTGTATCTAAAAGCAAGACTATGCATGTCAACGATATGCATGTTCGAATCTGAAGTACAGCAGTCCATCTTCATTTTTCAAACCTAACACATGTGCAATATAAATTCTGAAACCAGAAAAGCTTGTTAACTCTGTGGAATAGATTTACTCTACTGCCTAGAATCAACGGCAGGCAGCATGCTGCGGCAGCTTTTAATCCTGCACTGCTCGGTATGCACACACACACAATATCAATCTGATGTTCACCGGCAGTGTGGCAGCAGCAACGTCAGAGCACAGTGCCGTATCCAGGCCAGCTAAACATATCCTGATCTAACATTAGTTCCTCCTCTATTAAATGGTCTGACTGGCGGCACTTATTCAAAAGACAGCCAACGGTAGTAAAGGCATGCAGGTGGAGTCATTTACGCCAAATATTTTCTGATCTTGGCTCGCAGCGTTGCACTTGCAACCAGCCCCATCCTCCATTGCCAGAGACAATCTTGAAAGTGTACCTTCAGCCAATCTTTACTCTCTCCTGCTGTAGAGATTTTTTTTTTTGAGACAACCTCTTGCAGTAGAGATGGTTGCCCCAGCCCACAACTGACACCACCGTCCAATGGAGCTAGTTGAAGTGCTGAGCCCAAATGATCGAGCAGCAGCTGTAGTAGCGCTGCGACTGGCTACTCACTGGAGCATTTACAAGACAGTTAATATTGGACCAATGTTCTCCCCATTAATAAGTTGCATGCCACCCTAAAAAAAATTGCATGCCGTATCAAATTTTTTTACAACAGGGAGGGGTCCTGAACGACCTAGAAACTGGCATGACGAATAAAAGCCATTATATAGCAGCAAGTAACTGAAACACGACATTTTTAAAAAATATTGATAAATATTTGAATTTTATGAACATTTTTCTAAAAAAAACTTGAAAAGGAAAATGAACCAAAGGAAATCGGTAAAAAGAACAATAGGAGAAAGAAAAGGGAAAAACTCTCACACACGCTAACACGCGGACCCCAACCAAAAATAAGACTTATTTAAAAAAAATTGTTAAGCCCCAGGACCCACATGTCACTGGCACAAATTAATAGTTTTAATTAGCAATGGCACAAATAACAGTTGCTTAGCCTAACCAGGCATTTATTTACGTCATTATTCCTGTCAAAAATATATTTTACCTATAAGTGGCCGAATGCTGGCACCCGCGTGCGAAGGCACGACGGCGATGTAGGGGAAGATGATTGAGCGGTCAAGGGGCTGCGAGAACAGGCTTGCGACGATGCCGGCGCGAAGCTGCACTGGCCTGGGGTGGTTGGGTTCAGCGGGGCTTTCAGAGACCACGACAACGGTGAGCTCTTGCGACGGCGAGCGGCGGCGCTAGGCAGGGAGAAGCTACAGGCACGACAAGGTCTAGGAAAAAAGGGGAAACGTCCTACGGCTCGCCGAGAGACGTGATTCAGGATCATGGTTCAGCCGAACCTATAGTCTATGCCGTACGATTTAACATCCTACTACATGTGAATCTGTGACATGCATGCCAACTGCATTTTTAATCAACCATGCATGGATTCTCATGAATAGACATGCATGCCAACTGCATTTTTTAATCAACCATGCATGGATCCTCATGAATAGTGTCTAGAAATCAATGGCGTCGAGCGTAGGTTCGGCTGAACCATGGTTCCGTAAAACATTTTCGACGGCTCGCCAGGAACTCGAGTATGCTCTCAGAAGAAGCTGGGGTAGCACATCAGAGGAGATCGGGCGATGAGCGCCGCCGGTCGTCGGAGGTCTTTGCCATCGATTCTGGCGTGCCCCTCTCCAATTCCTAGCGGCAAGGGGCCCTCCTCGAGCCCCTTATTCCTT
>NW_025240754.1:0-3505 GCF_018294505.1 Triticum aestivum
CCATGGACATACCCGGTCCGCCACCTTAGTGTTGAGAGGTTCCCAATCGGCAATCGAGCATTTCTTCTCTGCGATCGGGAGGCCAAGGTAGGTGAATGGGAACTTTCCAAGCTTGCAATTTAGCAAGTTGGCCACCCGTTCACTTTCGGCCGCGCCCATCCCTATGGACACCACTTCACACTTGTGGAAGTTAATTTTTAGTCCGGACATTAGTTCAAAACACAGCAAGATGGCCTTAACCGTTGCTATGATGTGAGTGTCCGGCTCAAAAAGGAGTAGGGTGTCATCGGCATATTGTAGGTGCGACACCCCTCCAGGGATCAGATTGCCGACCACTCCCCTGATGTGGCCAGCAACGCGAGCTTTGTCTAGCATGACGCCCAAGGCGTCTGCACAAAGTTGAAAAGCAATGGTGAGGCTGGGTCCCCTTGACGCAGCCCACGCTTGTTGCGGAAGAAGTTCCCTACTTCTCCGTTCACCGCTATCGCCGTTTGGCCTCCCGAGACCAATTGCATCATACGCTGAACCCAAACTGCCGAAAATCCTCGATCCAGAAGGATTTGTCGGAGAAACTCCCAATTCACTCGATCGTACGCCTTCTCGAAATCTAATTTCAGAAGTATTGCCGGATGGCGGCTACGTTTGAGCGAGTGAACAATCTCTTGGAGGGCCAACGGGCCCTCCAAGATGTTGCGACCACGAATAAAAGCCGTTTGATTCCTACTAATAATACGATGAGGCACCGGAGACAAGCGCGTAGAACAAGCCTTAGAGCATATTTTGAACGGGACGTTGATAAGCGCTATGGGGCGAAAAAGTCTAATATTGTCCGCGCCCTGAACTTTGGGGATAAGCGAAAGTACCCCAAAGTTAAGGCGCGAGATGTCTACAGTGCCACGCATAAACCCGTTACACACCTCGAAAATAGGACCCTTGAGGACTTGCCAAATTTTTTTGAACATCGCCACTGGCCACCCATCCGGGCCTGGTGCCGTGTCAGATTTCATCCCCAGGGTCGCCTGGTCGATCTCCTGAGGAAGGAAGGCGAGGCCCAAGCCTTCGTTCTCTTCATCCGAGACCCGCCGAGCGGGATCCCAGATATCCGCCCGTAGGCGAGCCCTGGACTCCTCCCTGGAGCCCAGCAACTCGATGTAGAAATCGCAAATGTGCCGGACTATATCCTGTTGGCGCAATAGGAGCCCCTGCTCCGATTGCAACCTCAGAATGGCACACTTACGTCGCCGGCCGTTGGCATAAGCATGGAAGTATTTTGTGTTTGCGTCCCCTTTGAGCGTCCACTTTATTCCACCCCTCCTTCGCCAGTACTCCTCCTCTGCTTGAAGGAGGGCCTCTACCTGGGCCTCAACAGCGTACCGCTCGGCCCAGTCTTGCTCCGAGAAAACCCGTACGTCCGCAGCCGCGTCCATACGGGCGAGGTCCGTCACCAAACGGGCTCGGAGCAGCTTATCCGCACGGCCCTGGTTGGCCCCCCACCCTTTGAGGGCCGCGCGCAACCCCGCCCCTGCGGAAATCCAGAAATCCATGGGCCCTCTCGCGTGCCGGATCCGGGCCACACAGGACTCCCATTTGGAGACGAAGATTTGTTCAAATTCCGGGTTTTCAAACCATGCAGTTTCAAAGAAAAACCGTGGGCTTCGTTTTAACCGGTCCTCCCCCGAGGAGAGGATTAGAGGGACGTGATCCGACCCGATCCTCGTTTCAGCATGGAGTGAGCACATGGGAAAGAGCATCTCCCACTCCGCGGACATAAAAACACGGTCGAGCACTGACCGAACCGGTGTGAGTTGCTTGTTTGTCCAGGTATAGTGTGCGCCCACGCGAGCCACTTCCCTAAGGGCCATAGAAGCAATCGCATTATTGAACATGGACACCCTTGTCCAGTTAATAATCCCGTTGTTCTTATCCGCTCCTGAACGGATTAGGTTAAAATCCCCACCCACGATGAGGGTTAGGTTGCGAACACCCAAGGCCGCAACCTTTTCCTGAAGTTCCCCCAAGAACTCATGCGAGTGTGAATGATCTGCCGGGCCATAGACCACTATAATCTCCCACTCGCGGAGAGACGCACGGTGGCGGACGTGAGCCGACACGAAAAACCGGCCGGCGTCCCAAGCCACCACCTCGCAGCAAACATGGCTGATGCCAAGTAGCATACCCCCAGAGTGGCCAATCGCTGGCACCCAGTGCCACACGAAGCGTTCGAGCGGGTCGATGGCGAGCAGGTCTCGGTGAGAGAAATCAGCCTTGATGGTTTCCTGCAAACCAACTACATCGATGTTTTCGCCGCGAATGAACTCGTTTAGCTGGGTCCGCCTCCCAACGTGGCCGTATCCTCGGATGTTCCAGAAGAAGAAACGCATTTAGATTATGCGATTGCGGAGGCGGATACCACGGGCGGTAACCGCCTTGGCCACTCGCCGTGTCCTAACAGGACCACGGGCTGGGGGGGACAGTGCAGCCCCTGCTGCTGTGTCCACCCGATCGGGCCGAGCGACAGGGACCAGAGAAGCCCCTGCTTCTTCTGGTACCGTCGCAGCGCGTGCCGCCGCAGCCTGGGCAAGCGCGGCCTGCACGATCTCCTTAGAGCGTATGAGAGACAGGAGCTCTCGAGCCTCTCCCTCATCAGATAGATCAACCCCACTATCCCTTAAAATACTCCCAAGGCACTCATCCGAATAATCGTCAAAAATCGTAAAATGGGGTAGGGGGTTACCTTCGGTCTCCATGTTCTTCTGGGCCAGCAAGAGTTGCGCGCGTTGGGAAGCAGGGAGGTTGCCCTTGGCGCCCTTTGGCCGGGAGCTAACCCGTTCCTGCGCCCCCGGGGTCGTCACCACCGCCTTGGAGCGCTTGGCCGTGGAGATGGGAGCCGCCTTGGTCACCTCCTCCCAGAAAGTGTCGGAGGAAGGCGGGGGTTCCATCGGCCCGTGCCCCCCGACCGCACCGCCAGGGGAGGCCAACGCCATCACCACCGTCCGGTGCGAGACAGGCGTGCCCGCCCGCACCTAGGGGGGACTCGTTGGCGCCACCGGGGGAGTCTTGCGGCCCGCCGTCTTCTTATGGAGCCGCACCCCGCCACTCGCCAGACCGTGCACGGAAATGGGAAGCCCGCCTTTCTCCGCAGCCCGGGAGATGAGCATGGAGCGGCCCTCCGAGTCGCACGAAGCCGAGATGCCCTTGTCGAGGTCGAGGCCGAGGGACATGTTGGAGCCGTATTGATTGAAGCCCATTTCGTTGCTGCCCACGCCAACTTGACGCTCCTCCAGGTCCTTCGCGGCCCCCGCAGTCGGGGCCACGGCCTCCGAAGTCTTGTCCTTGAGGCCCAGCTTATCCCATGTTGCAGTGTCGATGGAGTCATCCCCCATGCTCGCGTCCTTATCCTTGTCCATGTCCTTGTCCATGTCATCAGGGCCCTTGTCCATGCTAGCCGGGGGAGGGGGAGGGGGGCACCTCCCAGCCTGCCACCCGCCTCGGCCTCCATCCGGAT
>NW_025240755.1:0-3505 GCF_018294505.1 Triticum aestivum
GAGGGGGACCCTAGGGCGCCGCTAGCCGGGGGACCCCTCCCTCCATCTTCCTCCCTTACCACCGCCCGGTCGCACCGTCGGGCAAAGCCCGTTTGGTGCTTGCGGTGGCGGGGTTACTTCTTCCCCTACTCGGGTGGCGGCGATGCATAGCTAACGGGGGCGCAACAGCGTGGCTTCACGGTTCGGCGGCGATGCTGCTGGCTCGTTGAGGGAGTCCTGGATTCGGGGTTCCTCGGGTGTTCGGCCTATTCGATATGGGCTGGGCTGATGGGCCGTGAAGACGATGCAGAAGACCACCTCTCGTGTCCGGGTAGGACTCCTATGTGCGTAGAACGGCAAGTTTGGTGTATGGGTGTAATACTCCTTTCCTCTGAACCGTCCTTGTATAACCCTAGGCCCCTCCGGTGTGTATATAAACCAGAGGGGTTAGTCCGCAGAGGGCATCAGAAGAATCATAGGCTAGACTGCTAGGGTTTAGCCATTACGATCTCAAGGCAGATCAACTCTTGTAGCCCTTATATACATTGAATATAATCATGCAGGACGTTGCACTACTAGAAAAACCCCTACTAATGGCGCACCTAATATGGCTATTAATGGCGCATCTGTGGTGCGCCATTAACAGCACGCCATTAGTAATTTTTACTAATGACGCACCACCTGGTGCGCCATTAATATCTGGTATACTAATGGCGCACCGCGGGTGCGCCATTAGTATAGGCCAGGGTGCGCCATTAGTATGCCTCCCAGGGGCCATGTATATCCAGGTGCTTTGGCATGCTAATGGCGCACCACCACTGGATGCGCCATTAGTAACCATGGCATATTAATGGCGCACTTACCAGTGATGCGCCATTAGTATGCTTTGTCATACTAATGGCGCACTATCATGTGATGTGCCATTAGTATGAATATTAGGGTTTTTTTATTTTTTTATTTTCTGTTTTTTGCACAGGTTACAAAATGTATAATTTGACAAAATATAGACAGCACACATCAACAACAGATTCATCGAATACAATAGAAGATTAGTCTTTGAATACAATTCATCATATTAGTCTCCGAATACAATTCATCATATTAGTCTCCGAATTGGAAAGACCGAACAAAGATAGAACATTATATTACAAGTCTCGAGACCGCGAGTAGCGAGTTTGTCTTCACATTACAAGTCGATATCGATCATCTAAACTACCATCACATAGAAGAGAGCTGCGGTCATCACGATGAGCATCATCACGATGAAACTCATCTTCATCCGGTTCCTCCAACGCTCCCTCCCCTCTCCCGCTAGATAGCGAGCGTATCTAGATTCGGCCTCGGCCCTAGTGGTGTACCCTTTGTAACTGTTACCGCTGAATCGGTGAACCTGTCTCCGACACTCCTCCCAGTCATCGTAGACTCCGGGAACCTTACCCTTGTACACGACATACGTCGGCATCGCTATGCACTAGCCAAACGAAACGTTAGTACCAATTCACAGACAATACATAAGCAATATATAATTATGCAACAGAACGATCGGAAGAGAAAAGCAAGATATTAATAGCATCGATTACATCTAAGTTGAACGACTCTCGAAACCAAAGAGACATACTACAAGTTCATTAAAGTTTAATTACAACATGAGCCAATCGATGTTTCAGAACTAGACACAGCATCACTGCTTTCGACTCGACTCAAGGGACCGGAGCGTGGATGAAGCCGCCGTCTATCGTGGGAGTCATGAAATAACGGTCGTTGTCAGCCTGCATTTGTAGCATTGTGTCGATGTCACTGTTGGACGGTTGATTTCTGAGATAGAACTGCCCCGAGGTACGAAGGACATCTTGATGGATGATTTCCGCAAACTCCGACTGGATGCGAAAGAATTCTTGTCGGAGGTCCGCGTCCTGGATTGCCGACACGCTCGCGGCCCAATCTTTGAGTTTACTCGGTACCAGAAGTTGATGATGGTCCCGTACGATCGCCCGCATGTGATGGATGGCGTAGTAGGCACCCTTCTGACCGCCAGGCGGCTGCTTGACGCAGCAGAACGTCGTATTGTGGGAGAACACGTGCTTGCCGTACTTACGAATAGGCCTAGTGAAGGTGCCTCCAGATTGGGCGTAGCCGGGGAGAACATCATCAAGAACCTTCTTGACATTTGTGTAGTCTACGTTCGACTGACGGTCCGGGTCGAAATACGTGGCCATGGAATATTTGGGGCTTAGGAGGATGAGCGTGCAACGTGTGTCACTGCAGAAAACACGGAATGTTAAAAGAAAAACGATCGAAATGTAAGAATTCATATGTTACGGGCCGGTTGAGGGGAGGACTTACTCGGACAAGTAAGGCACGAGGAAGTTATCCTTATCTTGGTTTGCCAGAATGACGCCTTCGAGGTAAGAACTCGCGACTTGCCGGTCCCCAGCGCTGCCCAAGATCTTGGCACGCATGTAGAAGGGGTCGACTATCACGATGTCCGGGGTCTTGTCGCGAATGATCCTCATCTCCATACTCAGCGAAAATAGCCGAACGAAGGTGTAGTGCAGCGGATGAAGGTTCAACATAGCGTGGATGTCATCAAAACGCAGGACGATCGTACGCCCGATGGAGTTATCCACAAAGCCCTTGCCCTCTGGCACCTTGGCCGCGAAAACCGGGTATGCCACATCCTTCTCTTTGAGACGCCGCTTCTCCAAAGCAAGAACACTGTCATGCAGACTCCGCATAGCACCGGTTGCAGCATTGAGCATATTTCTCGGTAGCATCACCCTACCCGCCACATGCACCCTCCTCGAGATATCCTGCGGTGAAGGTGGCCCGTCCTGAGCACGGATCGTACTCGGTGCCGGCTGGCTCGCACGCTTCTTAGTCTTTCTTTTGCGTGCCTTCTTCTTCTCCTGTAATGGGACCGAGTTCTGCTCACAGACCGCCTTCTTGAGTGTGTTGGGGCTGATAATATTTCGCACCTCGCCTATCTGAGGCTCGGTGAAGTCGGCAGCTGGAGGCGTCTCCTGAGAGCTGAACGCCAGACGGCGCCTGTTGCAACTTGGCTTCTCCGCGGTACGAGCTAGATCGCACACGTCTTTTGTTGGGTTTGGTTCTTGAGAAGGAGGCCCCATGAAGTCGCCATCGTACCCATGCTCGGCAAAGTACTGATCGACATTGCCAAATGTACCATCGTCGTCGTCGTCGTCGTTCTGATCCTGTGCCATATGCATGTTTGGATCCAGTGGCATAGGGATGTCCGGCACCGTTACGGCGGTCTTGCCATGGGGCCGACTTGGCGCCGGCACGACTGGCGGTGTTGTCTTTGGGGTGGTGTCCCCCGCCCCAAACGAATCTGGCTCTTCGGCCAAAGCAGGGGCCAGCTCAGGCAGGCGCTGAGGGTCATCACGTCTTCATCGTCGGCCCCGACAGGTCGAATCGGAGGTAACAAGTCGTCGCAGCCTGGCAGCACCCGAGCCAGTTGAACCCTAAACAAGTTGGGTGGCATCTGGGTACCGTGGAACAAGGGGTT
>NW_025240756.1:0-3505 GCF_018294505.1 Triticum aestivum
GCATATTGTCTTCGGCATTGCAAGGCGGGTTCCTCCTCCGAATACTTCATAGAAGATTTTGAACACAAGGACAGTGTCCGGCTCTGCAAAATAATTTCCACATAACACCATAGAGAGAATAATATTTGCACAAAATCAATCTGCTGACGTATTCCGCAGCGTGCCATCACGCCACGGCCAAGTCTTCGTTCGAATCGTTTTTACTATACCACCTCAGCACGTTTAGCGAGACGGTTTCCTTGGCACGTCTTGTCAAAGCAGAGATCATGTCCCCCTTATTCCGGGATTCTCATCAATACGGATGTGGGTAACCCCACCGCGCCATCAATTTACGACGCTTGGGAGATAAGCGAGTTTCACCAGGCTGGTGGGGGACGCATAGCTTCGTCCGTCCATATAAGGGGATAAGGATCCACCTTTTCACCTACGCCTTCTTCCTCCTTTGCTCATCCATTCCTGCGCATTCGAGCTCCAGCACCCAAGTCCGCACATCCCACCTCAACCTTCTCCAGCCATGTCCAGAGCGGGAGGCAAGTGGGTGGCCTCCTCCGTCACGGAGGGGCACATCCAAAGGCTGCGGGAAGCCGGATACTTGTCCGACAACATCGCGTGTCGGCTCCCCAACAAGGGGCAGATCATCCCCACCCCCAGGCCCCATGAGAGGGTGGTGTTTCTCACCCACTTCCTCCGCGGACTAGGTTTTCCACTTCACCCATTTGCCCAGGGGCTCATGTTCTACTACGGCCTGGATTTCCATGATCTGGCCCCAAACTTCATCCTCAATATCTCGACGTTTATTGTCGTGTGCGAGGCTTTCCTCTGCATCCAACCCCACTTCGGTTTATGGTTGAAGATCTTTAGCGTCAAGCCGAAGATAGTGGGTGGCCGACAGGCGGAGTGCGGAGGCGCCATGGCGGGCAGGATGCCCAACGTTACATGGCTTGAGGGCTCCTTCATGGAGACCATAAAGGGGTGGCAATCGGGGTGGTTCTACATCACCGAGACACGCGACTCCAAATGGGCGGCGGCCCCCGAATTCAGGTCTGGCTCCCCCACACGGCTCACATCATGGAAAGAGATGGGCCTAACGTGGGGTGATTTGGAAGAGCTGACCGGACTCCAAACCTGTGTCCGAAACCTGGTGGACAAGAAGCTCAAGCTTGTTAATGTAGTCCAGGTTATGCTCATCCGCCGGATTCTCCCATGCCAGCAACGGGCCTTCAATTTGTGGGAGTTTGATCTGGCACAGCACCGGACCTTGAGCCGTCTCTTTGACACTACGTATGAAGATGCCTGGAAGGTGCTGTTCAAGGGCGCCGAAGCTCCCGCATCCGCTACCGAAGATCGCGGATTCAGCTCGCAGCGTCAAGCCAGCGAGGTAAGTTATTTTACCCTTTATGGGACTCTTTTTTCATAGTTTGACTCTATGCGGGATCTAAAACTCCCTAACCTTTGACAGGACTGGCTGAAGACGTCCGGACAGATTAACTGTCCGGCTCCTTTGCCAGAAGACCCAGTGGACGCCCGCTTGACGGGGCTGTTGGTTCCGGCACCTCACGTGGTGACGGAGAAGAAGGCCAAGAAGGAGGCCACGGGAACTCGAAGGAGCTCCCGGTGCCAGGTGCTGTCAGATTCTGAAGCAGTATGCTCTACTGAGAATGAGGAGGAGGAAAAAGAAGCCTCTCCCCCAGCGGGGGAAGAGAAGAAAAGGAAGGCCGCCCCGACTGGGGAGGCCGGAGGGTCCAAGAAAGGAAGGACCCTTCCTCCGGACTTCTCCACCAATGTCGATAACGATGAGGAGGAGTGGCCATCAAGGGACAAGCCCCTGGCGAGATCGTAAGTGTCCAGATTCCGGAATAACTCATGATTTTTACTTGTCGCACAGTGTCTTCTAACGCCGAATATAACCATGTAGCTCGCCCAAGGACGAGCTCGCTGCTTCGTCGAGCGGCTCCCTGGATTCGTCGGATATGAATAGTACTTCACTTCCGGCCGCCTCTTCTCCTCGCGACGTGGACAACACCGCTGTGGAGTCCCAAAAGGGGCCCAACCAGGAGGAGGAGGTCCTGGAGGCACCGCAAGGCGACCTCCCAGACTCCGGGCGCAAAGGGGGCAAAACCCCGGAGGGCTCTAAGTCCGGCCCTGTGCCGGACTCTGTACCGGAACCTTCAGTGGTTCCGAAGTCCGGCAAGCGGCCCCTTCGTAAGAAGGGCAAGACTGCGACGCTGATGACCTCCATCCAACCGAAGGCACCGGATAGCTTGCTGGAGGCGCTTAATGGCGCCTCCATGGACGAGGAGCACCGCACTATCATGAGTGCGGTGGTCCAGAAAGTTCAGTCCGACAAGAGCGGGCTGACTGAAGCCTGTACCAGCCTTCTAACAGGCTTTGAGGTAAGTTTTAGAATATGTAAAAATATTACCGCATAGATAGTAGTCCCTGATGCTTAGTTTGGTGTTCGGAAAGAAAAGCCGGACTGAGGATCTAAAAAGATATACGCAGGAGTCTAACATAAGTATGTCAATATGGGAATGCAGGCTGCGCTGCTGACCTCTGCCGCACTGACTGCAGAGGTCAATGCATTGAAGCAGAGCCTCGAGCGGTCTGAGAACGAGCTTGGCCTTGCCAAGAAGCAGCTCGAGGACAAGGAAGGTGAGTAATACCTTATTAAAGTAATACCTTATAGAAAGGATTTGGTTGCAAAAAATGACAGGAATAACGTGAGTATTGCAGGGGCCACGAACAAGGTGGCGACCCTGAAGGAAGCGGTGACCGCGGCCGAAAACAAAGCGGCCGCGGAGCGCACCGAGCGAGAGAAGCAGGAGGCGCGGGTGGCGGAGGTGCGGCAAGAGCTCCAGGCTCTCGTGGAAAAACACGAGGGTTTGGAGTGTGACTCGAAGACCCGAGAGTTCGAGCTTGCCTCGGCTCTTGAGAGTGCCAAGGCCGCTAAGGCCGAAGCCCAGAAAGCCCTCCAGGAGATTGAGGCGATGAGGAAGATAGCGGCGGGTAAGGCATTCTTTATGCAAAGCAAGAACGTAAAAGTCAATTATCTGTTACTTACCCGAATCCGGAGCTCTCCAGGAGCCTTCGCAGATCTGCCCCGCAGTGTATCCGATGTCGCTGCTTTCTACCGAGCCGAAGAGGGGAGCTCGACGGAGAAGGTGTTTTGGTCTCAGTATGCTGAGGCTGAACACCTGGTGCCCTTGAGCGACCAACTGAAGCAATTGGTCGAGCTCCACAAGGTCGCCGAACAGGCCATGAAGGGCCTTATAGCTCGGCTGTGGCCAAATGAGGCCATGCCTGGGAGCTACTTTGGGCTAGTGCGGCGGCTGGTGGACGCCTGTCCATGGATCGAAGTTATCAAGCGCTCCGTCTGCATCGAAGGTGCCCGTAGGGCTCTTGCCCGTGCTAAGGTGCACTGGGGCAAGCTAGATGGTGAGAAGCTTGTGAAGGACGGACCACCACCGGGCAAGGAGCATCGCAAGCCCGAAATGTATTATGAGGG
>NW_025240757.1:0-3504 GCF_018294505.1 Triticum aestivum
GTGTGTGTGTGTGTGTGAAGCGGAGTCTTCGGTGGTGAATGTAATTTAAGTGTGTGTGGCTTCATCGTAGATAGGTGATGTGTATGGCAGAGGTGACCAACAAGGGGGTGCAAGAGAGAAAAGGCCCATAGAGAGGGAAGAGAAGGCGTGTGCGCATGAGAGGAGTCGACATCGAGAGAACGTGTTTGTTTGAGAGACACCGAGGAAGACTACTATATATCGATGGTTCATGTAGGCGGGAGTTAAACGAGGGGACAGTCTTATTGGTTTCGGGGATGTAGGGGAAGAGTGAGAGAGGGGGTAGCTAGAAGGAGATTGTTAAGTGTGAGTGGGTGTTTTACCCATCCATCCGGAAGTTATGTGCACACAAGAAGAGAACGATTCGATGTAGGGTTAGGGCTGAGGGTAATTAACTACGTATGGAGACATAGGAGACCTTGAACGTGCATGTGCAAGAGGTATACATGTATACGTGGGATGTGTGTGTATGTGCGCGCGCGCATGATCGAGATAAAAGAAAGAAGACATAAGTCATAAGATCAACGACGTGGGAGAGACGGATCGGTATGACAATATGCCTGCATGTGAGAGTGGTGGGAAGAAGGCCCGATAATCGATCATGTGTTTTTGTCTTTAAGAGACAGTGGCGTGGGCTGGAGCATGCATCTATGGCGAGCAGAGGGAGCGAGACACAACGATTGTGCAAAAGAGATCAACCTATAGATGCATGTATGGAGAGATAGATATGGTGTGCGTGATAGGAAGCAAGAGTGCGTGCGAGAAAGAAATGTTGACGGAGAAACTACAGATAGATAGAGAGATAGAGATGCTAGCTAGAGGGACATCGGCTAGTTTGAGTGTTGGAGATGACCGCCGAGTGGTTCAGCAGGTGAAGTTATGTGTGTGTGAGAGGGCGCATGATTGCATGTAGAGAGAAATATATATAGTGTGCGTGATAGGAAGCAAGAGTGAGGGCGAGAAAGAAGGTTGATGGAGAAACAGATAAATAGAAAGTAAAGATGCTAGCTAGTGTGTGTGTTAGAGACAAGAGTCGAGTGGATCAGAAGGCTGAGTTATGTGTGTGGGTGTGAGAGAGATAGAGAGAGGGTGCATGTGAGTCACATACAAACAAATATCAGAGAGAAATGAGATCCCGAGAGACAGAGTTTTGTGTTTGTGAGAGATAAATATATTTCACAACGAGATTGATAGCTAGAGAGACATATCAGGGAACGCGAGATATCTCTAGGGAGAGAGGGTGTGTGTGAGCGACATACAAGAGAGTGGTGGAGAGATATAAGACCCTGGGAGACAGAGTTTGTGTTTGTGTCTGAGAAAGAGATATTTAAGAGGAAGAGTTGTAGCTTCTCATACCTAAGGAGCGCAAGACATCTCTGTGTGAGAGGGGGTGTGCGAGTGGCACACAGGGGAATAGTAGAGAGAAATGAGACCCCGGGAGACGAAGGTTGTGTTCGTGTGAGAGAAAGAGATTTCACAGGGAGAATCATAGTTAGAGACACATAGCAGGGAGGGGGATATACTTAGAGAGAGATAGAGTGAAGGTCGAGGGAGAGAGTACCGTCAGTGTGTTATGAAGATAAAAGATCATTGTTGACATACAAGTAGCACGAGAGATACCCGAGAGACGGTGAAGGCGTATAGGTCTAGAGATATATATATAATCATGAGTGATAGCTATATGAGACGAATATCTGGATTAAAGGGGATTCAAATATTTAAACTAGAGATCACGACACCGATAATATCATCACGAAAATTGGTGTATCAAACATGCATATTCATTTGAATTTGGGGACACGTGTAATGCTATATAGTTTATCAATATTAGTGATCCATAGATTCTTTAATTAGAGACAATGCATGGTTTATATGCAATTAATGTCTAAACGGGATTACACTATATGTTGCATGTGTGAAACACATTATGCATGTTTGAGAAGTAAAAAAACCCGCATGAAACACACATTAATTGGAGACAGTTAGCGAGGAATGCATACATTGGATTTCAACACAAAAGTGGTTTCAAATATTTGAAAATCCAAATTAAGATGGATCCAGCCTTATGAATCTGAGATCATGCCATTTGTAAACCATATTTATGTATAAAGGGTGTTGTGCTTTTGAAAGTATATATAAAAATGATGTATATAGAATTTTATTCCAATCGAAAATGGATCGTGCCCAAACAAATATAGAATACAAACTGGATTCGAAAATATTTGGAACCGTAAACATGCACTCTTTCTCTGCAAAAATTTGAACGAAGCGGGAAAAGTCGCAGTAACCGCCCGAAACCAAAATCTGCGAGATGGAAATTACTGCCTATCCCTGACACGCAAAGCCTATCGGCTCGATTTCTATAGGTTTCGATAGGGGTAGGTTTATAATTTCACTCAAACGTGACATAACCGCCTCTCACCCGGATTCATACACGGTGGGCGCCAAAACACAGTGTCTCCTCGGCCGAAATCGCCTCCCTCCCCGATTCATACACGGTGGGCGCCAAAACAAACTCTCGTCGGCCGAAATTTCCTTCGGCAAATATTCGGTGTATGCGAGATTACCGTCCTATCCCCAACCGACTAATATTGCCGTGATGTGGAAATTTTAAACGGGGGCTAAGTTTGTAAATTTCCTCGCATTTGAGACAAGCATGCCCTCAAGACATGGTTCCCCCTTCCTCTCTCCCTCCATTTCCCCATTCATACTCCCTGGGCGCCAAAACACCCTCTCCACCCCAGCCTCCTCCGTCGAATTCAACTCCCTGGGCCCAGAGTATATCTCTCCTGATCGGAGGGGAAAATCCCATCTTGCTCGACCATGTCTCGCTGCATGGGTTTGGACGAGCCCGAAACCTACCTTTGTAACTACCCAATCACGGAGTAGTGTTTGGTTGGCCCAAAGCATGTCTATCACAATCCTGAGTACATGCGCCAGTCAGGTCTTAGGACATAGAACGTATTTTGTACTAGAGACTCACAGATGACATATCGCTGCGTCTCATAGTTGGGTCTGTTTGACTCGGACCTTATCTTGACTCGGATCCGACTATGCCGAATCCGACCATATCCTTCCGAGTCCATATTATCCGGTTAGCATCCAATGATCCATGGCTAGTGAGACCAAGCCATCGACCGTGTCATATGCTAGTCTAGTCGGATGCGCGTACACACAGCCCTTTCGACTAGGGACCTTTTAGGACAGTCATCATACAATGCATAGTCCCACAAACAAGTCACGTCCTTGCTGATACACATCATTGATATTGTCCAAGGACTATCTTTATTCATAAACACATAGGAAATACCATCATACATGATTGCCTCTAGGGCATATCTCCAACATCCACCCCGAAGCTCTCACCAAGCGTCGTTCATGCTACCACGCCGCACACTAACCGGTAAGGAAGCAATGGCATCCCGCCGCGCCGAGTTCCTCGCTGCCCACGACCGCACACAAAATGGCAGGGAAGCGATGGCATCC
>NW_025240758.1:0-3503 GCF_018294505.1 Triticum aestivum
CTAGCGCCATGGAGGCGCGGTGGATCCTGACAAGGACCGGCGGGGGGGCTCCGTTTTTAGTCGGGTTTTTTTCAATTTTCTTAGGGTTTGTGTCCTACTCGGGAAGGCGAGACGGTGGCGGCTCCCTGAAAATGGAATAAAGGTCTCTCTGCCTAGCCCCCATTCCGGCGGTGCGTCTAGCATCATTGGTGGGCGTGTGGAGGTGTGTCTCCGGCAGATCTATCTTTGGTGGATTTGCTCGGATCTCGTCGTTGTTCGTCTACATGCGTGTGTCTTCGGTTTAGATCCTTCCGATCTACGTTATTTTTCATCGGCGGTGGTTGCTGTTCTGGGGTGCTGGTCCTATGGGGCCTTAGCACGACGACTTCCCGACTGTCTACTACAACAAGTTGTGCCCGGCTCCGGTGATGGAGGGGCGATGACGGCGGCGCGCCTTCGGCTCGCTTCGGTGCTTGTAGTCATCGCTAGGTGGTCTACGGATCTGGATGAAATTTTTATTTCAGGTGTTCGTTGTACTGCCATGATTGATGATGAAGTTTTTCCAAAAAAAAAAGAAAGAAATGAGAACAAAATGAAACTAAAAAACATGCTGCCACAAAAAAACAAAAATATCACTCCCTCTATTAAAATATAAGACGTTTTCTGATACACCGTATCAAAAGTTTTTTATTTCTCTCTTCCATACAGAGTTCAAAAAACATGAAATAACTAAAGAAGGCATGAAAGAAAGCACATCATAATGATATACAACACAAAAAGGAAGTGCTTCTGAGTACGATTCCAACAGAATCAATTTTGAGTAGACTCTAGTAGTGTAGAGTTTGTAAGTTTGTTGTAGTGTTGCGTTACCTATTGAAGTATTTATGAGTTCGATAATTGGAAATGGACCGGGCTCATTTGCACCCGGCAAACAGTAAAATAAAAAAGTAGCAGAAATTTTCAAAAAAAATTGAAACTTTTTTTGGTTGCAAGATGCTTGAGTGTACCAAAGGCGAGCAAAAATTCGTGGGTAAATGACATTCGAGAAGCTCGTGGAAAAAAGACAAACGAGTAACTTTCTCACAGGCCTAAAATTTGTCTTTTTTGGCACAAGCTCCTCTAGTGCCCAAACTCCACCAAATTTGACATCTACATCACACATTCAACCATCTTGCACCATAATTGTTTTTTGATATTTTTGCTATTTTAAAGGATTTTACTGTTCATATGCTGGAGCATCTACAACCGGGTGCAGAATAGCCGCCATGGGGTTATTCTTTTCTTCCTGTAATTTATTGAGCTTCGCGAGGGTTCAGATTTGTTAATTTTTATTTTGGTTCTTCAAGTACGGCGGCACCCACACTGGGCTGGGAAGGTTGGAGCGGTCAAAACGTACATGGAGCTCACCTGAACCCCTGACACACAGCAGCCGTGGCAATTCATAGTGCAACAGCCAGCGACTGGAATCTACACAACAACAAAAGAAATACTTCCTTTGTAATAAACTAATATAAAAACATTTAGATCACTAAAGTACTTCCTTTGTCCCATAATGTAGACGTTTATTGTTAAAAAAACGTCTTACATTATAAAACGAAGGGAGTAGTGTTCTAAACGCTTTTATATTAGTTTACGAAGGAAGTACTAGTTAATGATCAGGGGCGCTTGGCCCACATGGCAGCCACAGGTGATGGGGAGATGGCCTCAGCGCTCTTTATTTTAGACCCACAGATATTTGAAAAAGATTCCCTTTCTGCATTTTCATTGTTAAACTTGTAACCTTTTTAACAATGTGAATCACGTGTCAAAGAAAAAAGGAAAGGCTAGCGCTTAGTTGACTGTCAAAAAAATTCTACAAATTTGTTCATACACATATAAAAAAAACATCGTGCTATAAGGAATCATCTAATGTAAAACTCACAATATTGTTTTCGAAGCTTAAAAAAAACTCTGCATAGGATCTCAACATGAGATCGATTGTACTCACTTATTATTCGACTGAGATTTAATAAACCCAAAAATATTTGATGGGCAATCTGCAGTCATTTGAAATAAATACCCTTCTACAAGATGCATCCTTCTAAACCCCCCTAAGTTCGAGGGCCGGTCTAGCATGGTAGATGTCCGCAGCGACCAAGGTGCGCCAGCTTCGGCAAACACACATAAGCATTCCAAGCGTGCACTTCGGCAACAACCGTAGCACCAGTGACAAGGCCTGCGTAGATGGTGAGGAGGTCAAGATGATGTCCCTGCAAGGCTGTCTTCCGAGACAGGCGACGCTTTCCTCATACACTGCAATCTGCAAGAATATATTCTTCCAATTGTCGGTGTCCCCGCTCTTCAAGTCGAGTAGCATCTCAATGTCCCCGGTGGATGGGACATATACCCATATATCTTCTGGGCAGTCGTCTTGTGTCAGGAGGATGTGGCGACCATTGCCGATAATGGCTAGTGGGATGACCTTGACGCGGTTGTAATTGTTGTATCGACCTCTCATGAAACAATTGACCTCTGGTGACGCAGTGCATTCGTCGATTCGACAGTATAGATCCCACACGGCGCTTGACCCACATCCACGTAGTATCCAAACATCGTACCGATGATAATGGCCGTGATATCGTTCCCCGGGAAAAAAACATAGATTCCCGGCGAGCTCCGCCAGACAAAACCGCTTATTCAGAGCCTCACTGTCCATGCCTGACGGTGGCGCCGGCACAGTCGCAAAGGTCTCGTCAGAGACGGAGAATGAAACGATGATCATCTCTTCAAGCGTGCGGGGTGACTCGTGTTTGCGGTGGGCTAACCAGTACACGTGCCCTTGCGCGAAGGCGCTTGGTGTGTAGGGTTCCAACCAACAATCCACAGGCCTGGAACGAACCGTACGCCACGACTCGGCGGCGCCGTTTACGACGTAGACCTCGCACCCGACGGACATGGGGCGGCCCCCGCCGTCGAGTTCGCCGTGGTAGTAGACACGCACGACCTTGTGCCTCCTGACGCGCTCGTCGTAGCCGAGCCCTAGGCTGGCGTACCTGTGAGCCTCGTCTCCGGGGCGCCGGCAGCCCGTGGTCCGGCCCTCCGGGAGGGCCCTCTTCTGGCCAGTGGACGGGTTGCACAGGACGTGGATCCCCGTGGGGATCAGCTCGAGGAGGACGAGGCCGCGGCACTGCACCGTGACGAGGCAGGGGTGCGTGGGGCATGATTCCGCGGGCGGGGGAGGATCCCAGGACGCCGTGATGAAGCGCGGGAAGCAGCCGGTCGTGATGGCGATGGGGATGCCGATGGTCGGCGACGCGCGGCCGTCGCGGCCCACGCCGTGCAGCTTCGCCTCTTGGTCGTGGTCGTAGGGGTAATCCTGCAGGCGCAGGATCTTGGGGCGCCCGCCATGGATGGAGTGGTGGCTGTCGGCGAAGTCGTCCGAGGAGAGCGCAGCGGCCCAGGCGCGGGAGAGGCAGCGGCACCGGAGCGCCGACTTGGCCGGGAGCCGCGCCAAGATCTCATCCTGGATGATCTCGTCGGGGAGG
>NW_025240759.1:0-3503 GCF_018294505.1 Triticum aestivum
CGGCGAGGAAATAGACAAGCTGTTGAAAAATTGGAAAGACTGCCCACTGCCGGGAAAGAAGCAAAAGGCGCCAGAGCCGGGAAAGAAGCGAAAGGCGCCAGAGCCGCTGCTGAAGGTATGGAAAACGAGGTCTGTTTTCTGGGACTTGTCGTACTGGAAGATCCACCGTGTGCCTCACAGCCTTGATGTCATGCATATCACGAAGAACGTGTGCGAGAGTCTGCTTGGTACCCTGCTCAACATGCCAGAGAGGACCAAAGATGGGCCGAAAGCAAGGGCAGACTTGAAATCAATGGGCATCAGGCAGGAGCTTCACGCTATATATGATGATGATGATGATGATGATGATGATGATGAGGCGAAGCAGGACACAGAAAGTCGTCGCAAAGGCAAAAAGGCCAAGAAGACCGGAAATGACTACCCTCCCGCGTGCTTCACTCTAGTTCAGGAGGAGATCGAGCAGTTTTTCACCTGCCTCCTAGGAGTAAAACTTCCTTACGGTTACGCGGGGAAGATAAGTAGATACCTAGACCCAGCGAAGCAGAAGTTCAGCGGGATGAAGTCTCACGACTGTCACGTGCTGATGACGCAGATACTTCCAGTTGCAATCCGTGGGATCATGGACGCGCACGTCCGTGAAACGCTATTTGGCCTATGCAACTTCTTCGACGTCATCTCTCGGAAGTCGATTGGCGTGAGGCAACTCAGAAGGCTACAGGAAGAGATCATGGTGATACTATGCGAGCTTGAGATGTACTTCCCGCCCGCATTCTTCGACGTTATGGTGCATCTGCTGGTCCATATAGTGGAGGATATCATCCAACTCGGGCCGACGTTCCTGCACAGCATGATGCCGTTCGAAAGGATGAATGGTGTCATCAAAGGATACGTTAGCAACATGTCACGTCCAGAAGGAAGCATAGCCAGGGGCTTTCTGACCGAAGAGTGCATCTCCTACTGCACGAATTATCTAGGCATCGAGAACCCCGTTGGTCTGCCTGTCAACAGGCACCTCGGCAGGCTCGCTGGATGGGGTCACCGTGAGGGTCGTCGCGAAATGCATGTCGACTTCGAGGGTCGACTCGCCGACTTTGAAAGAGCAAACCTAGTCGCGCTACAACACATAGACGTGGTCGATCCTTGGGTGGTAGAGCACAAAACCTTTATTAAAAAGACGTACAATGACCGAGGCCAACAGAGGACGGACGGAGATACACTCAAAGAGCACAACTCATGTTTCACGCGTTGGTTCAAGCATAAGCTTCTGTCGTACCCTTTACATGAGGATTCTTCCGCGGAAGAACAACTCATATTCGCCTTGTCACAGGGCGCCGAGCACAACCTGATGACCTATGAGGCGTACGATATCAACGGCTACACATTCTACACCGAGGCCAAGGACATGAAGAGCGATGGTTATCAGAACTACGGGGTAACGATGGAATCCTACACCGGTAACGACAAGGACAGATACTATGGAAGGATCGAGGAGATCTGGGAGCTGAGCTACGCTGGAGAGAAGGTCCCGATGTTCCGTGTCAGATGGGCCAAGAACGTCATAAAAGAAGACCGGTATTTCACCACCATGGTTATACCCGAAGCCAAATCCAAGACCGCGGGCGCAAACGTCACCGCGAAAAATGAGCCATGGGTACTGGCTTCCCAAGTGGACCAATGCTTCTTCATTACCGACCCGCCAAAGCCCAGTCGTGTTGTCGTGAGGAGAGGCAAAAGGAAGATCATCGGAATGGATGGAGCTTACCACGGATCCGAAGACCAGGCGGCTTGAGCTTGTTCTGGTAAGGAATACACCCCCGCGTAATTAGCTCAATATGGTTGCATTCTAATTAATGAAGCCGAATTTCTAAATGGTTCACATTCCTTCCGCAGGCGACTGAAAGCAGTAGCGCGGGGTCGACTCAGAGCAACCCTTGGGACACCACTCTAAATAGGGGGTTGAATATAATGAAGAACAAGGATAAGCTCAGTAAGCCGACGTCAGCTGGTCGTGTGGCCGACAAAGGCTTGTCGACAAAATGGGGGTCATACTATACCGCTGGTGTGCGGAAGGAGAAAAAGACCAGCTCGGAAATCCAGGCGCGAGAGGTTCAAGAACTCAAGGCACAGGTGGCGCGGATTCCGGAGATTGTCCAAGAGCAAGTGGAACAACGACTCGGAGCGACGATCACCGCCCTTGTGCCTACCTTGATCTCGGGGTTGAGTGCGTGGATTGCAGGCGGCCAACAGGGGCCGCCCCCGATTCCTAGCTTCACGGCCAGCAACTCGCATAATGCGATGGCGGGGCCATTGGTGCCTCCGGCGGAGGCGACATTGGTGTCTCCGACGCCGGCACGGGAGCTTAATGCACCCGGGTGTACGCCGGCCGGCACCTCTGCAGCAAGCGGCCCCTCCGTCAACTGCACGCCCGCCGTTGGCGGTGCCTCTACATTAGCCGAGCTCGACGCAATCATCACGGTAACTAATTAAGCCTCTCTCGGCCGAGGACTTCATCTCCTTGCCTTTGACTGGGCATCCCTGACGCCCTACATGTTTTCGCAGGGCGCCGCCGACGTTCCGTGCACTCTCCTCCACTTCGTGAACAACGAGTTGGTCGATGTCGCCAAGGGCAAAATCGTTCAACCGGGCAACCCCTTGTTCCACGGTACCCAGATGCCACCCAACTTGTTTAGGGTTCAACTGGTTCGGGTGCTGCCAGGCTGCGACGACTTGTTACCTCCGATTCGACCCGTCGGGGCCGACGATGATCACGTGATGACCCTCAGCGCCTGCCTGAGCTAGCCCCTGCTTTGGCCGAAGAGCCAGATTCGTTTGGGGGCGGGGGACACCACCCCAAAGACAACACCGCCAGTCGTGTCGGCGCCAAGTCGGCCCCATGGCAAGACCGCCGTAACGGTGCCGGACATCCCTATGCCACTGGATCCAAACATGCATATGGCACAGGATCAGAACGACGACGACGACGACGATGATACATTTGGCAACGTCGATCAGTACTTTGCCGAGCATGGGTACGATGGGGACTTCATGGGGTCTCCTTCTCAAGAACCAAACCCAACAAAAGACGTGTGCGATCTAGCTCGTATCGCGGAGAAGCCAAGTTGCAACAGGCGCCGTCTGGCGTTCAGCTCTCAGGAGACGCCTCCAGCTGCCGACTTCACCGAGCCTCAGATAGGCGAGGTGCGAAATATTATCAGCCCCAACACACTCAAGAAGGCGGTCTGTGAGCAGAACTCGGTCCCATTACAGGAGAAGAAGAAGGCACGCAAAAGAAAGACTAAGAAGGGTGCGAGCCAGCCGGCACCGAGTACGATCCGTGCTCAGGACGGGCCACCTTCACCGCAGGATATCTCGAGGAGGGTGCATGTGGCGGGTAGGGCGATGCTACCACCAAATATGCTCAATGCTGCAACCGGTGCTATGCGGAGTCTGCACGACAGTGTTCTTTCTTTGGAGAAGCGGCGTCTCAGAGAGAAGGATGTGGC
>NW_025240760.1:0-3501 GCF_018294505.1 Triticum aestivum
GTTGCAGGCTTGCAGCAGGTTGGAAGGTAAATGGTACGTACCACATGGTCTTGCGGCAAAGCCAGCGGGGATGTCCTGCACTGCGAGTCTTCATGCATATCTGCAATATAGCAACAAGAGGTGTGTTCTTCGTGGAAAAAAATTTCAATTTGTTTTCCCTAATTATTAGTTGATCTATTTGTGAAGCTGAGCATTGTGTACAAATACAATCCTTGCAAGATCGGATCATACTATTAGAGATGGGAAAGCGTACCTTGACAGGTAACATATTTATCAGAATTACTGAAATTAGTTGTAAGGGTAATGAAATATTAAGTGCGATTATGTAGTTAAATAATCTGTATATTAGAAGTACTAATTAGGCGTAGCAAATAGCAATGAAATACATGTTACAAAATAGATGTATGGATGAATTCCTTGCTGCATTTTCTTATCAACAATTTATACGATCGATTTACTTGGAGAGCAGTATATATCAAACAGTTCAGTTTGGAAACTTCTTTGGACATACAGAATAATCCATCTAAATGTGTCTTTCAGCAAGTGAAGAAACTTCTAAGTTGTTTGTACGTTCGCTGTTATTAGAAATCTAAATACTCATGTGTGCATATTTTTTTTGGGTAGTATATAGATCAATTGTCCTTGAAAGATTGCGAAAACTGCGCAAAAAGAAGTAACAGGGATATCATTCCTACTCTGTATCATGTTTAGAAAACATTGACAGTGGAATAATGGCCATATTACATGTAAGTAGTAGTACCATTTGAAAAGTAAGCTCCTTCAATGCTGGCTTTAATATGGCCTAAGGCTAGATGATATTATTGTTCGGTTTGATATATAGAACATGGGATAGCCATTGAGAATTTGAGATATAATTCTCAGGCTAAGAGTATCGTCTTTTATCCTCCATATATATTGCAAAATTTTAACTTATCTCTCTTTTTTGTTCTACTAAATTTATAATTGGCTAGAGTGTACCTTTATTTTGAGGCATTATTCAGTGGTAAGTATTGGTCCGTAAACTGTTCCTCAGCTAAATACTCTTTTTGTACATTCACCTTGTGTAAAGAAAATTAAACAGAGGCAAAAGCTTTACCTGATTCATTAATTAAGAAGAGGAGAGTTGCCCGAAACCGTTACAACTTGACCACGAAAAGCAACCAAGCAACAGTCCCATGATGCAAGCAGACTAGTCCCAAATCACGAGGCCACAAAACCACCAGAGCAAACATGAAAACACCCCCAACATGCTAACCGTACCAACTGCAGGTATATGAGACGCAACCACATAGAACTGCCCCACAACATAACCACCATCATCATGGTCAAGCACCTGCGGACGCCTTTCTTATAGTGTCGTTCTTCTTGCTTCTGCACTTATCTGATTTCTCCTTTAAGATGATGGGTCGCGAGCTAGCACGACCTCTCTTCTTATCCCTCATGGCCTTCTCCTTCAGGAGACAACGAATCGTCTTCCCGGATCCAGGGTCAGCAGCCTCCAAAGCTACTAGGAAGTCACAAATCTCTTTGGCGAGGAGAGCCCCGTGCACAGGTATCGATGCTTTAGACGCAACAACCACATCACTTGTAGGAACCACATCATCTAAAACTCCTCGCTCCACGACACCGAAAGGAAGGCTGGCCGATGCCCGACAAGGCTCCACAGGGGGTGGTAAGGGCATCAGGATCACCTCCGAAGTTAGCTGCTCGATCGACTGAGGTGAAACAGGTTCCCCACACAACAGCTGCAGCTCAGGCATGATCTTCAGCACCGGAGACACAACCTCGGCGGAGGTCTCATCTCAAAGTCCGGCAACGCCGGGGACGTCGAACTGGACCCATCACAAGGCGAGAAGCTACCAAAAAGCACCAAATCCGCCTCATCCACCCTCTACCATGTACGTACATGCCATCCAATGGTGAGATATCATTAATAAGCAGATCGGATGCATCCGACTATCCGAGTACAACATCCCGGTGATTTTCCTAGGATTAAGGTGAAGACTCCAATGGTGCCTCCAATTGGTTTTTGTCTTCAAGAAAAGTAAAAGTTGAGACGAGTGCTGATCAAAACTGCAAGTCGGAGGTGATGGACAATTAGCTGATCAAAACTGCAAGTCGGAGGTGATGGACAATTAGCTGACTGTCGTGCCTGTTGTTCCAGGCTGGCTGCCATATTACCATTACAGAAGTGTAACTATTAAATCAATCTCCAAGCCACACCATATTATCCGTTCATTGGTTCATCAAGGAATTGAGTTTTTTTTGTATATACAATTATACATGTACTAAATCCTCACTGAAGAACCTATTTATTAGTAAGTTTGGAATACTGATGCAAAGGATTTTTTTTCGGAGAAAAAATAATTTCGGACTTCACTGAAATATTCGAAATTTCGGAAATTTCGCATATTTTGGAAATTATTTCGGATTTTAAGATTTCAAATTTTGCTTAATTTTAATGGATTCAAACAGAATTTTAATTTATTTTAAAATCAGTTTGGATCTACCTCGAAATTTGGGGATTAGAAATATTTCGGACCCCACTGAAATATGTGAAATTTCGAAATTTCACTGAAATTTCGTTGAAATTTTTTGCAGCCAATATTGCTTTACTGCAGTTTGCATCCAGACAACCAATATATATATATGCATTTCGGATTTGTTCTTGTTTTCCATTACCTTTCAGCATACAATTTGGTTAATCTTTTGCATCTTATACTATATTACCTTTGGAACAATCGTTCTATGAAGCAACCAGCGCATATAAGTTACCTCTTATAATTTGTGCTCCAAGCAAACTTCGTTTACTTATTTTCTGTAATGATATCAGACGATATGCCCAACCTTGAATTTATGTTGATATGTTTATCTTAGTATCACCATTAGTTTGTCAATCATAACATGGGAAAGTAGAAACTTAGGCCCTGTTCGGCGACACTCCACTCCTCCAAATTCTCAACTCTGCTCCTCACTCCTCAACTCTTAACTCCACTAGCTCATTTCAGAATTTGAAGATATGTTCGGCTGTCAACCCCAATTCACAAGTTTCAGAAAATAATGTCCATCCATCACTGGCTGGGATGGCTGGCTTCCATTTGCCATCAGATTTGATCTACAACATGTGCACCACATCAATCCGGCTCTGTGTTGCATGCCTCTACAGGTTGCTGCTCCGGGGTAGCTGGCTATGTTGTTGGGGATCCCATGCACGGATGATATGGCGGTCTACTACCACATGGCCTGATCTAGGCCAGTGCGGCAGCGCGGAACGGGCATGATGTGACATTTGGTGGCGCTGATCTCGGAGGTGCTCCGAAGGTGCGATTTATAGATGGCGGCTTGAGGAAGAGGGCATGGTTGCGCAGCTGAAAGTGCAACTATTCCTGGGTGGTTTTGGTAATTCCTAACAACATATAGTTGATTGAACTAATGCTATTTCAAGATGATCATTTCAGAAAGTTCAATGATTGGTATGGAATGGATTAGGAATGTGGACCC
>NW_025240761.1:0-3501 GCF_018294505.1 Triticum aestivum
TGGAGTGGTTATAGCATAACCGAGGAAATCTGGGGCAATCCCAGCTAGTGCCGATGATAAGACGTAGCGCTTGTGCGTGCTCTCAAGAACTTGAGCATTTCCACAATCATCAAGGTTTTATCAACAACCGCGTCAAGGGTGCTGACAACACAACATACTACCATGATGAATAGCGATGGACGATGCAGATGCGAAGGAGGATAACACTTTCTCAGATTTCACCTTAGCGAGGCCAAGCAAATAAAATCTGGATGATCGACCGAGAGACATTTAGCACTCCGCTTCTAATGTTCTCCTTGATGTGCTAGTATAACCCATTCATAGATATGGTTTGATATCTAAAACATCAAGTAAAAGGTCGGACTTCGGGAACACAAAAATCCATAGGGGCAACTAGGGAGTAAATCCTACGAAATCCCTAGGGGGGGGTGGCCAACTTCCTCAAACAAGATACTATAATAATAGGTCTACCAGATGGGTGTGTTGGCCATGACATCCACCTTACCGGTTATCGAGAGACCAATATTATAGTTCTTAGGGAAATGTTCCAACCATCATATCTGCCTGAGATTCAGATCTGGTTGGTGTCAGGATATTCCAGACTCATCGAGTCTAGGAACAAAAACGAAAGTTTGCAACACAAATCGACGAAATGACGTTGCGGGATTCTCGGGAGATGAACTACGATAGCAAGCTCCAAAACATGAGCTGGTTCTGCTACAAACATGTGAACACATTGTCCCAGACAAGCATGACCACGTGGTAGTCTTATAATAAAACACTACCGAGTTCAGGAGGGGGAACCATCATCGAGGGTATCGAAGTTCTTTCATAAGTCCGGATTAGCTCTTATGAAGGAACTCCTTCTCCTTGAACAAATCAATCAGTGGCTTGGTGTGCTAGGGATACATATAGATTGAAGGTTGCAAGTCTTCAAACCACAGCATTCTTCGCACGTGTGCATGACTGATTTGGAATGATTCCAAAGAAAGCAACATTGACTTTCTCGAATCCACGGCGGCAACTTGCATCAGATGCACATGAATTAAAGGAAGTCACTACCTTCATCCAAACATATGCTTCATGAGCTAGCATGAACAAATGCTTTCAAAAGTTTCCAACACTAGCTTAATGTTCAGCAAAATTATGGAGAAGACAAGGATGTTGTCAATGGGCACAACAACAATTCATCTGGGTTTCCTTTTAAAAGGAATTCCATAGTTAAGTGAACAAGTGATAGCATTGGTCAGAACTAAAAGATATAATGGTGTATGCTCGAGGGATCAACCACGAATAAGACAACATTACGAGCATCGTTGGTACTGATTTGATTTGACGATAGCCCACACTCAAATCAAAGGATTGATAAGACAATAGGTCCAGCAACTGATCACAAGGACCAATCGATGAAGATATCATCTTTCTTCAACACACACTACACAAGAATATCCCTTTGGAACGAACTAAGTCAGACAAGCTTTTATCTTCCAACTCTCCAAGTTGTTGTCTAGCTTAACCAACTAGCTCAGGGATATCTAACACCGATTCTTGGAGAGAAGGTGGTTCACAAGAAACCAACTTGATCACGAACTCAACATAGCGGTCAGGTGACAACCCGGTAACACCTCCAAGAAGATATTTGGAAAGTCACGAACCACCGGTATGTTACTAAGCTCGAGAACAATCTTGCTTTTGAGGGCAAGACGATATGATCAATGAGTGAGGACTTGACAAGATCCTAACTCATCAATCGAAGGGTGCACCGAAATAAGGACTAGGTAGCACGATCAGTCTTAGAAGGATGATTCGAAAACCAACATACTAGGAATGAAATTATTATCCTTTAACTACCAAGCAACAGAGTTGCTAGCAGTATTGATTTCACACATCACAATTCATTTGTCGGTATTCCGGTTGCATCAACACGAGGGCCGAGAAATGAACAGTGATGGCAAGAAGTATCACTGTACCAAGAGTTCATGGGATGGTGTGCAATTCCTATAACAATCTCGATATAAAATATGTAATACTCCAAGGTAGAGCAGAACCAAAAGCTGGATTGGCATTTGATCTGCGGAATACAACTACTTTGACCCAATCCTAGATATGGAAGAGGTACTGGAATTTGTTTCTCCTAGTCATTCCGGAATAGAATGGCTTGACAGACCACAAGAGTCATAGGCATCGATGAACGAACGCACGCATACTCTTGACTATCAATTGATAGGCGAGGGTCAGAATGCAACTAAAGAGAACAACTCAAAGGAACATATAACTTTCTGAGTTGTGGATGCATAGATTAGTATGTCGAACCAAGTTCAACATATTTCTTCCGGATAACCCATGCAGAAAGGTAGAACTGGCAGAGTCACGATTTATGAATGGAGAACTCCTCAAGAGTACTCTAATTGTGATTTTTTTTTGATCCAATAACATCTACCATAAGTAGTTCATGGTATTTGGAAGAAGAAGATACCACGGACTTCAAGGACTATCGCAAAGGTTACTAATATCCTAAAGGCACTAGCAATTACTATCAACATGAAGTAGGTAGAGTGAATCTCGGGTTCAGAACCCAGGAGTAGAATACCTACTACTAAGTAGCATCACGGGATGCTTCCGAGAATAAAGGCCAGAATCTTCACACTAGGACCACAAAACATTGCTAGATTACTAGGTGACTCCCTAAACACCTAGGGCCATAATAATAATTCCAACATATATGTCGAGGCAATAATTACCTCAACACACCGATTAGTGTGGTTAATCTGGCCCATGGGAACATCGGAAACAGAAGGAAGGGATTTGCAAATGCATCGGACTATTTAGAAACCTGGGATGACTCGGACAGCATAACGGCTATAATTGCTCAAAAAGATTTGAGACAATCACAAAAACGGTGGCATAACCACTCAGAAGCACAATATCAAGGTTCCGAGATCAACAATTAACATACGGAAGTAGTAGGAACTGAACTGAGACTTAAATCCAGCAATCTTATAAGTCTACTGATTAGTAACACGTGATCCTAATAGAAAGAAGTGATAGCCTAGTTCTTAATCCCCGTAGAAGAGAAGATGACTCAGATCAGAAGGGCATGAGGTATAAGGAGTAAAAAGAGCCTTACGTTCCATCCCACAATCAATTCCCTTATATAACTAAAGAATTTCTAAACTCAACTTCGACCAGTTTGGCTTGGTAATCCTACAGGCAGTCAAGCTCTGATACCAACGCTGTCAGGACCCCGACTCAATGCCACATCGATCTAGCATGTAACACCTCATATCACTTTGCGGCCTCACGCACGGTATTCCCACGGGTGTCGCCTTACCTTTGCCCGGGACCGTTTGCGCCTTTTGGCACACGTATATGACAGTGTCGCTAGCATCCATATGATAAGGAGCCCGGGCTGACATGGCTAGTCGTAAACCCAAAGCGGCACAGACTTACAGGGACAGGCATCCATGACCCAGCATCGAACGTGTCGGTCATCAGCGAGTG
>NW_025240762.1:0-3501 GCF_018294505.1 Triticum aestivum
CCCTCCGGAACATTTTTCATATACATCTTCCTAGATGTTTTCAGTGAAAATTGTGGCAGCCAGATTTTTATTTCTTATAGGCCACTTCATGTTGTTCCCGCAAAAAAGGTTACCTCATGTTATTGGTTTGCTTTGGTTTGTTAGCAAAGATCCGCTGCATGTTTTATTCCAATAATTCTAAAAGAATAATGCAATTTTAATTATACAAATTTTGTTATAAAGATTGCTTATTTTGTCGAATTATATATCTCATATTATTCTTTCAATAGTTGCCGCAAAAGATTTTTTTTTCTTTTGTGCTTAACCGTTAGGAAAAATATGTATGGCCAATGAGCTCTCCATTGTCTTCCCTATGATACAATAATCACAATTCTAATCATATAAGGTCATTCAAGTGTACTTATTAACGCAATAGTGCATTTTCCTATGTTTACCTAATCACATGATTCAAAAAATTGCTTTAATTATTGTGGTCTTATGATACTAAGGAGCATTAACAAATAATTATGGCGGAATTAGCGGTGGCCATGGGTTTGAAAAGATTATGGGGTGAAGATACACAATAAAATACTTAGATGACTAATTATGATGTCAAAACTATGCTATCCAAGCCAAGTAGCCATGCTGCATTACACAACTAATACATTTGGGCGAGAGCACAAAAAGACAGTGTTGAAAATGAGCTCAAGTAGATAAAGATCAATATTACCTCCATTTCCAAACACAAGTTGCTCTAAAAAGTTTGCAGTCAAACTTCTCTAACTTTGACTACCATATATAAATACATAATTAAACCCATCCAAAAATAATAATACTCAATTTGTTGTTATAAACAGAGACACATACAATTTTTTTTGGTAAAAGTGGTGGCTTAAGGGGTGTTTGGTTTCCTGTGTTGCATGTGGCTCGCATCCACCATGCAAATTTTATCTGTTTGGTATGCTGCATGGGCTTTTCAGCCTGGCCCAGCGGATGCAAAAAGAAGTCTCTCAGCCAGGCTGAGGGAAACGCAGGGTCGGAGCGTATCTCGCGTGCAGGCTCGTTTCCTTCGCTTTTTTTTCTTCCCCGGTCGGTCTCTTCGCTGCATAGACCAAGCTCAACAGCTGCCCTCGTCCAAGCACCGCCGAGCCATCCTCGTCCAAGCGCCGCCGCCATCAATGTTAGCCCTCCTCCAAGCGCCGCCCCCGCCGCGCTCTCTTCAAACGCCACTGTCGTCCTCGTTTGCGCTCGTCAAGCGCCGCCGCCATGCCCTCGTCCAAGCGTCGCAGCCTCCCTTGTCATGCGCCGCCTTCGTGCCCTCGTCAAGCGCCGCCGCAAGATTAATCCTACGAACCTCGTCAAGCGCCACCGCACGCCGGATCCGGCCGCCTCGCGCGGTCGTGCCGCCGCACGCCGGACGCCAGATCCGGCCGCCTCGCGCTGCCACAAGCGAGGATCGCACCTTCAGACCGTCTGGACCCGCTGAGTCCCGGATCCTGTTGCCCTGTGCTGCCGCTTTTGATCCTCATTCCTCACAGATTTCATCGACATTTAGTACCCCTGGTACAACCATATCATACAAATTCACCAAACACTCATCTCGGCCCATCCTTGCATCTGCTCAACCAGGCCACACTCACCTAGCATCCCTTATGTGATGCACCCTGAAGCTACCCAGACAACCAAACACGCCCTTAGAGATTGTATCCATGCATGTCTAAAACGTTAAATGAGACAAGGTAAAATTGTTTTTTTTTTACTTTTTATATCCACTTCACTAAGCATTAGAACTAATATGTGTCCTCTTGATCACCACGACGATCTAAAATTATGAATTTCGATATAATGTTCGTAATGACATACCTTATTTAGTTCTTATATGTTAATAGCATGTATGGTCAGGCATGAAAGAGGTGAATTAAGCTACAAAATCTCATCATAAATAAAGTACACGATTGCTCGAACCTACAAGCAAGATAATCTGTTGAACCTTATTATTACATAACATAGTCAGATGAACATATATTATATAAACGGAATAGACGGAATATATCCTCATAATAAACATTATATGGTTATTGCTTTGTTAGACCATTCTTATTATTTGTACCATACAAACTAATCACGCGTTTGTTTGCAGGCATCAAGCCCGATCAGGCCCAGCAGAAAGAAAATTGGCCGTTTGGTTGCCTGGCCTACAGCAGATTCTTGGCCCGCATGAATCTTAAAGCACTCCTCAGCCAGGCCTGCTAGGAATGGACGAATCGGTTGTTCCCAAGGAGCCTGGCTCGAGCGATGCAGAGGAGGGAAATGCAGTGGCGACCACTTGCGTCCACGGAGATGGCACGAGCTCGCGTGCGTCTCCGAAAAAGCAGTGGGAGGATTTGGCGTCACCGCACCGAATTAGTCACCCTATATAGCCAGCCTCACCTCACTGCCAAACTCCCGCCACCATTTCCCCCTCTCAAGCTTTTCCTCCGGCGCTGGTCGACATCGATGACCAGCTCCGGCCACCGGTTGACGACGATTCTACTCCTCCTCTTGCCTGACGTGTTCAACGCCTCCTTCGCGGCTGCTCCGATGGTGTCTGTGAGTTCAGTCAGCCCCTTCTCTCTACTAGTTCTAGCTAGATCTGTAAGCTTGTGGTAGGGTTAGATCTGTGGTCATATTGTAGCATTGTACACTGCTGATCCGTGTGAGTGTGATGTGCTAGTAGCTAGTGGTGATGGATTTGAAGCATGCTAGGAGTTGTTTCCTTATCGGCAATGATTGATAGCTAGTGGTATCTGGGAGGTCCCCAGGCCGAACGTTTGGACATTATCGGCGTCCCTACATATTATAGGATTTGAATGATTTTCTAATCCTTCCTTTTTTCTACTCCTACATTTTAGAATCATGCGAATCAATAAGGTGTTGTTTTGAAGAAGGTGGTCTAGCGGAAGAAGAAAGTTCTGGGGGGCTAGTCCAGCCCAACGAACGAGTATGATGGAAGAGGCCGGTCTGGAGACGGGACCCGAGTCCGACTCGAGGCGGCTCCTGGGTCTCTAGGGTTGCGCCTGGAGATATATACGGCAGCCGCCGCAGCCTCCTCCCCTTCGTTTCAGATCCTGCGAGAGAGACAGAGAAATCCCCAATCCACCAAACCCTAGCCTACCAGGAGAGATCGGCGAGAGAGATCCTGCGATGGCCGTCGAGGAGAAGCAGTCCGCCATGCCGATGCCCGCCTGCAACGAGGATTTTTCCTTCACCCCGTCCGAGGCGGAGAAGGAGCAGGCGGAGGCGTTCGTCAGGGCCAGTCCGGAGCCAGAGGCGGCGATCCTCAAGGCCAATGCGAAGGCAGAGCCGGAGGTGGTGATCCTCAAGGCCAAGGCCAAGGCCAAGGCGGAGAAGGGGCCGGCGATCCTCAAGGCCAAGGCCAAGGCGGAGAAGGGGCCGGCGATCCTCAAGGCCAAGTCCAAGGCGGTGAAGGGGGCGGCGATCCTTAAGGCCAAGGCGGAGGCGGCGAAGGAGGCGGCGATCATC
>NW_025240763.1:0-3500 GCF_018294505.1 Triticum aestivum
TGCACGTGGGCATGCTTCCTCAAGGCAGCCACGTCGACGAAGGTCTTGCCGCAGTTGTCGTAGCTGCAGAGGAAGAGGATCTCCGTGGCTGGCTCGACCTTGCGTGGCTGCGCCTCTGGCTCCTACCCAAAATTATAAGGTTGTTCATACAAGGAACAAAATTAACAAAAATATAATTTCTAGCGCCTCGGAGCTTCGATCTCCGCAACTCCTTTTCACAAGGGAAAAATTCAGGATTTATCAGCAGCATCAGCTGAAAACCATGTCTGAAACTGGTTCAGTTGCCTATTTTCAATGCCAAGTTTCAGTCGGATTGATGCTGGCCACAAGACAAGAGGGCATTTGGGTTGGATTCTTGTGCTGTTCTGGACTAGCGTTTGCGTTGGACAGTGCCTACACATAGGTAGATGGGGATATTTTTCGTCCAATCATCTGGCACAAATGTGGACTGAATACAGGTTTGTTTGACCATGACCAGAATACAAATGTACGCCATTTAGTTCAGTACCCAGAAACATCTACTAGTCCTACTTACAACAACAACAACAACAACAACAACAATAGTAGAGTATAGTCTCGAATTGTTTCTTTACTGATACATCAGCATTTGCATATTATACAGGATGACAGCAGGAAAAAGTCTAATGGTAATAACATACACAAACATCAAACAAGGCATTGTAGACTACGAGAGCTTTTATTCTAGAGGCAGAGTTAAGCTGGAACCGAGGCTAGCGACAAGATCCGGAGGGGGGGAGGGGGGCAGACCTTGAGGGCGTGGCGGTAGAGCTCCTGGCGCCGGAGGTGGCGGATGCAGACTGCAGAGGAAGCCGTCCACCTCCTCGCACACCGCCTGCGACGTCGACCCCCGCCGGAACAGCCACCCCTAGAGCGCCTCCTCCACGTACTTCTTGGGCGACCGACGCGCCAGGTCCGTCGCCCTCGTCGGCGTCGCCATCGCGCAGCCGGTGGTGTGGTTGGGGCAGTTGGCGACGGGGAGGAGCGCACCAACGAGGCCCGCGGGCATCGGGGCCTCCCCCGCCGGTTCGGAGAGCGGCACGGAGAGCGCGGATGGCGACGAGGTGGTCGTGGAGCGGGTGGTCGGCGGGGAAGGCGAGGAGCGAGTCGAGGAAGAGCCACGCCAGCGACAAAGGCAACGCGTCGCCCGAAACCTAGCCATGGGTGAGGGTTCCGAGTGAGTGGTAGAGGGCGCGAGAAATGGATCTGGCTGGAGGGGAGGAAAGAGCAGCACGAGGGGAGCCTGGGGGTGTGCTGCGCACCGGCGAGAGCCGCCTCTACTCGCCAGAATCGGGTGCGGCGTGAAGGAAGGATGGCGCCGCCGCCACCAGGTTTGGACGAGGGGGGCGAGGGAGGAGGGGGCGATGGGGGATGGGTCTAGGGTTTGGGTTGCGGGTGGGGTATCTCTTTTTCTTTTTTTTCTGTCGACAGATGGATGGATGGATGTGGGATGGAGAGATGATGGATGGATGGATGGATGGACGCCATGTCATCAATCCGTGAGAAGGGTCGTGATTGGTTCGGAAAAATAGTGATTTAAAATAGTTTCCAAGTACTAAAAATAGAGGGATTTTGTGAAGTAACTATCAAAAATATTTTTCAAAAGGGCACCACACAAAATTTCACTAGAGTTAGACCACATTTTATGGATAAGGACCAATTTGTATGCATTTATGATCTTTCTAGCTATTTTCAATCATTTTCTGAGTGGCAAAAATGAGTTTTTTTTGTGAAGAACCTACCAAATATTTGTTACAAAATTGGATTCCAACAATTTTCTAAAATACTAGTCCATATTTAATATAGAACTGACAAAATGGTTGGGTGTTGAAAGTTTTGATCCACCTCTGGTGAAAAAGACAAATTTCCGCCGATTCAGGTGTAAGCGGGTCAAATTTGAACTATAGCTACCTCGTAATTTGCTCTTTATTTTTTCCAAAAATCATTTCTAGGTACATAAGTATCTATTTAATCAGATAAACACCAAAAAATTTCCAACATTCAACCACTAGCTAGAAACGGACACTCCCGCCGTTTTGACCGCATTTCGAAACGGGCATAAAAAATTCAAAAAAAATCAAAAAATTTGAAAACCTTCGCATTGTGTCATTATATGTGACCAAGTTTCCAGGAAAAATAATAAACTTGTAATACGGAAATTATTTTAGAAAAGTGTTCTCATAAATGAGCTATCATGTGTGAAGATTCATGGATTTCAACCCAAACGCTCAATCTCATGGCCACATTCATGGCACAATTTGTTCAAATGATCTCATATTGTGCACAAGGGTGCATCTTGGAATTCCAAACAATGTTGCCAAAGGGAGTTTTCATTTTCTTTGCACGGAAAATTCATTTTCCATTTTTCGAGTGCCCGAAATGAGGGTTTTTTGTGAAGGACCTACCATATATTTGTTGCAAAATTGTACCAAATCATTTTTATAAAATACTAGGACATATTTAATGCACAACTGACAAAATGGTTGGGTGTCAAAAGTTTTGATCCACCTCTGGTGAAAAAGACAAATTCCCGCCGATTCAGCTGGAAGCGGGTCAAATTTGAACTGCAAGCTGCCTCATAGTTTGCTATTTATTTTTTCCAAAAATCATTTCTAGGTATATAAGTATCTATTTAATCAGAGAAACATCAAAAGTTTTCCAAGATTCAACCACTAGCTAGGAACGGACACTCCCGCCGTTTTGACCGCATTTCAAAACGGGCATAAAAATTTCAAAAAAAATCAAAAAATTGGAAAACCTTCGCATTATGTCATTATATGTGACCAAGTTTCCAGGAAAAATAATAAAGTTGTAATACAGAAATTATTTTAGAAAAGTGTTCTCATAAATGAGCTATCATGTGTGAAGATTCATGGATTTCAACCCAAACGCTCAATCCCATGGCCACATTCATGGCATAGTTTGTTCAAATGATCTCATATTGTGCACAAGGGTGCATCTTGGAATTCCAAACAATGTTGCCAAAGGGAGTTTTCATTTTCTTTGCACGGAAAAATCATTTTTCATTTTTTGAGTGCCCGAAATGAGGTTTTTTTGTGAAGGACCTACCATATATTTGTTGTAAAATTGTACCAAATCATTTTTATAAAATACTAGGACATATTTAATGCACAATTGACAAAATGGTTGGGTGTCAAAAGTTTTGATCCACCTCTGGTGAAAAAGACAAATTCCCGCCGATTCAGCTGGAAGCGGGTCAAATTTGAACTGCAGCTACCTCATAGTTTGCTCTTTATTTTTTCCAAAAATCATTTCTAGGTAAATAAGTATCTATTTAATCCGTAATACATGGTTTGATGGCGAGACATCGAGGTTTGGATGGTGGCCGAGGGCCCCAACTCTAAAGCGCGTAAGCTCGCATGCCCGCTGCGTGGTCACCGCGTGACCGTGGCATTGCCATGAGTTCTGGGCGGCCTAGGCATATCTAGTGGGTTGGGCACTCCCCAGGTAGGTGCTAGGAA
>NW_025240764.1:0-3500 GCF_018294505.1 Triticum aestivum
TAGGTATGAAGAACAGACTCGATCTAAACTACGAAAAACTGTAAAATCTCACCGAGCAACCTGGAAATCTGATACCACTTGATAGAGGCAAAGGTGTCCCGTCTTTCGATGAGATGGTGGATTTCGCTTTGGTGGAAGTCGACTTTGACGATCCGACTACGAACGTGCGAGGACATCGCGCCTTAGCAATCGCTAAACCAACTCCGAGAGGTTATTGACCACGCCGGAGCACGATCAACCTGACCACGAGGGTCTGTTTCCTGCGAGCAAACGAAGAACAAGCAAGAAACTGAGATTGCAATCTGGATATTGCGAATATAAGATGAAAGCTTTATTGATCAAGGTGGGGTTCTGTGACGCCTTTGTCTGGTCGTTGAACACAAACGAAGTACGCGAAGTTGCAGCTATGGCGAACTTTTAATCTAAACAAAACCCAAAGTCTAAACGGTGCCCTAAGGGTTGTATATATGGAGGAAGAGAGGGGAATTTCGTGGCCCTTGGTGGAGGGTTCCGAAATCAACCCTATCTCTTGTTTCCCCACACATACGGACTCTAAAAATAGCCTATACTTATGTGTTTCGAAATTACATGGGCCTGGCCCAATAAAAAGGTGACGCAGCACCTATAATAGCCTCGGGACGAAATTTATGAAGTGGCATCTTGTATATTTCGTCCAAGGCTTCATGCACCCATTATGGTGGCTTCAAAGTCCTGAAATCATCACTTGTAACTCCGTTCTTGTTCCCCTTGCGCATGGCATCATCTCCATGCTTGTTCTTGCTCCAATGTTCATCCTTCTCCAAGCTAGGCCCTTCATTTGTAAGCAAAACAAATGTATCCAATTTAGGCAGCATCATATTCTCATGAACATTAGAATCATTACCAAGAAACAAAAGTACCTGATAATTTAATTGGCGTGCGCGAGCTCTAGTAATTGGTCCCGTATATGTAGCAGTAGGGGCTGTGGGTGTAACAATGGTATTGATGTCCTCATCACCAAGACCGCTTCCGGATCCCCACCATTATCAATACCTCATATATATTTGCAATATTCAGATTGCTTTATCATATTCTTGCTTGTTCTTTGATTGCTTTTAGGAATAGACCTTCGTGGTCAGGCTGACCGTGCTTCCGGCATCGTCAGTAACCTCAGGAGATTGGTTTAGCGATTGCTAAGGCGCAACGTCGTGCATGTTTGTAGTCGGATCGTCAAAGTCGTCTCCACAAAATCGATAGTTATCATCTCATCGAAAGATCGGGACACCCTCGCCTCTATCACGAATCATGGCAATCTCCATTTCCTTGTAGTATTCTTCAACACTCTTTGTTCTTTGCTTGAGGAGTTGTAGCTTCTTGAAGAGATCATGGTTGTAGTATGTGGGCACAAAATGTGCTCGCATGACATCCTTCATTTGAGCCAAAGTGGTGATTGGAGGTTCACCTCTTGCTTGTCGGCGCTCAAGGACTTGTTCCCACCATATGAGCACATAATCTTGGAACTCAAGTGATGCCATAGCGATCTTATTCTCTTCCTCATAGTTGTGCAAATGAAAGATTTTGTCGACCTTCAATGCCCATGAGAGGTATTCTTCCGGATCATTGCTTCCATTGAACTTGGGCATTGTGAATTTGAGCTTTCCAAGCGTTGCTCTTCATTGTATTGTTGGCGATGATGATGATGACGCCCTTGACGCGTGATAGAGACCAAGGTGTCCCGTCTTTCGATGAGATGATGGATTTCGCTTTGGTGGAAGTCGACTTTGACGATCCGACTACGAACGTGCGAGGACGTCGCGCCTTAGCAATCGCTAAACCAACTCCGAGAGGTTATTGACCACGCCGGAGCACGATCAACCTGACCATGAGGGTCTGTTTCCTGCGAGCAAACGAAGAACAAGCCAGAAACTGAGATTGCAATCTGGATATTGCGAATATAAGATGAAAGCTTTATTGATCAATGTGGGGTTCTGTGACGCCTTTGTCTGGTCGTTGAACACAAACGAAGTACGCGAAGTTGCAACTATGGCGAACTTTAATCTAAACAAAACCCAAAGTCTAAACGGTGCCCTAAGGGCTGTATATATGGAGGAAGACGGGGGGAATTTCGTGGCCCTTGGTGGAGGGGTCCGAAATCAACCCTATCTCTTGTTTCCCCACACATACGGACTCTAAAAATAGCCTATACTTATGTATTTCGAAATTACATGGGCCTGGCCCAATAATAAGGTACGCAGCACCTAGAATAGCCTCGGGACGAAATTTATGAAGTGGCATCTTGTATATTTCGTCCAAGGCTTCATGCACCCATTATGGTGGCTTCAAAGTCCTGAAATCATCACTTGTAACTCCGTTCTTGTTCCCCTTGCGCATGGCATCATCTCCATGCTTGTTCTTGCTCCAATGTCCATCCTTCTCCAAGCTAGGCCCTTCATTTGTAAGCAAAACAAATGTATCCAATTTAGGCAGCATCATATTCTCATGAACATTAGAATCATTACCAAGAAACGAAAGTACCTGATAATTTAATTGGCGTGCGTGAGCTCTAGTAATTGGTCCAGTATATGTAGCAGTAGGGGCTGTGGGTGTAACAATGGTATTGATGTCCTCATCATCCTCCCCTTCTTGAAATGAAGTCGTCTTCGACGGAAGCTCATCTTCCTCACCCAAATAAGGCTTCAAATCTGCAATGTTAAAAGTGGGACTAACCCCAAAATCTGCAGGCAGCTCAAGTATATATGCATTATCATTTACTTTCTCTAACACCTTAAAGGGACCATCAGCACGTGGCATTAGCTTTGATTTACGCAAATCAGGAAACCTATCCTTACGCAAATGTAACCAAACAAGATCTCCAGGTGCAAACACAACATGTTTTCTACCCTTATCTCCAGCAAGTTTATATTTAGCATTCATACGCTCAATGTTTTCCTTAGTTAACTCATGCATTTTTAAAATCAATTCTGCATGTTGTTTAGCATCAAAATTAACCTTCTCCGAAGATGGAAGAGGCAACAAATCAATAGGCGCATGAGGTAGGAAACCATACACAACTTCAAAAGGGCACATCTTAGTAGTAGAATGCAATGAAAGATTATAAGCAAATTCAATATGAGGCAAGCATTCCTCGCACATTTTCTTATTATTCTTCAAAACAGCTCTAAGCATAGTAGACAAAGTTCTATTGACTACTTCAGTTTGTCCATCAGTTTGGGGGTGACAAGTAGTACTAAAAAGCAGTTTAGTCCCCAACTTAGCCCATAAACATCTCCAAAAGTGGCTAAGAAATTTAGTATCACGATCTGAAACAATAGTATTTGGCACATCATGCAAGCGAATAATTTCACGAAAGAACAAATCAGCAACATTAACAGCATCATCGCTTTTATGACATGGTATAAAGTGTGCCATTTTCGAGAATCTATCCACGACAACAAATATGCTATCCCTCCCCTTCTTTGTTCGAGGTAAACCTAAAACAAAGTCCATAGATATATCCTCCC
>NW_025240765.1:0-3500 GCF_018294505.1 Triticum aestivum
GCAGGCCAGATGGGCGGTTGCCAGCAGCTCCGCTCTCGTGGGTGAGGACGTCGGCGTTCGATGGGACTGGCTTTGGAGGAGAAGACCGCGTGTGTGGCGCATGGAGTATGAGTGGAAAATGGCGATCAAGCCGGCTAGGCCAGTTGAATAGGAGGTTGTTGCAGATAGTGCGGGAGGTGGGAGGTGAGTTTGGAAGGGCCGATGGATACGCACGTGATAAGTGTTAATCCAATTCTTTTGGCACGTCTGCTTCTTTTTTTAGAAGGGCCCATGGATGGGCGGTCCCACTAGTAACAATAGAAGTAGCCCTTTTCACAAAATAAAAACAACAAAGTAGCATTGACGTGCAAGCACTACTACTCACTATATCGGTATTTGTGGGCCATCCACTAGGGGTATTCGCCGGCTGCCGAGCTCCAGCCCACGCCCGCCTCCCTCCTTCCCATACTACCTACGCCCCAGACCCGGTAGGGCTCTGGCTCCTACCAACGATGGGTTCGTCCGGTTCCTATAGCCCATTCCCATGTTTAGTTAGTCGAATGGACCGGAACCCACCAATCCCAAAAAACAGAATATTCGCTCTATATGCGGAACCGAGGGATACCTCTGATTCAGCCGGACGACATGGAACGAGCCCCTCGCACGCACCTAGCCCTGTCCCCTCACGCATCGCCCCCCGATCTTGATCTGTGCCCCTCCCCGCTCCCTCTCTGGCATCGCAATCCCTCTCGTCCCCATTGTCTCTCCTCCGTCGTGGCATGCATCGGGGTCTTGGCGGCGACCTAGCAGAGGGTGGGGACTGGCAGCAGGGTGGGGGACTGGCAGGGGCGACAATTGGCGGCGACCTAGCAGGGGTGGCCACTTGTAGCAGCAAGGTGACCTGCAGCAGGGTGGCGGGAGAGCAAGGAATGACCGGTGCGGCTGCTGCATAGCAGTGAATGAGCAGTGAAGGCGGAAACTGGCTGCTAGCAGTGAACTTGGCTCCTCAACCAAACACACCCTACATGTACTCCTGAGCAGTGAATGAGCAGTGAGGGCGGAAACGGGCTGCTAGCAGTGAACTTGGCTCCTCAACCAAACACACCCTACATGTACTCCTGAGCAGTGAATGAGCAGTGAAGGCGGAAACTAGCTGCTAGCAATGAACTTGGATCACTTTTTGCACAATGGGTCATTCGGAAATGGTAACACCATGAGTTCCCCCAACGACTAAGACCGATTATCATGACAACAACTGGCTATCACCACTGGGTAGTCCGAACCCAAAACTACTTTCACATGGGTGGGCAGCTGGGCGCACTACAAGAGATTAGGCCTACTGTGACGGCGCATGCAAAACAATGTCATTGAAAATGGGACCTTTGGTGACGTTTTCGAGAACGTCAACAACTTGCTATTTCCATGACGATGGATTAATGTCACAAGTTAGGAGCAAAGATGCCATATTGTACAATATTTAATGATGGAGCAACGTCACTGACTTTATGCCATGTCAACACCCGCACAGATTACCCTACTACTAGCATCACTACTTTCATTATTGATGAAGATGATATCATCAAAATATGTTTACTATATTTTGAATAATTTGCAATGAAATATGAGTTCCACTATATTGCAAATGCATATCAAAGTATTTAATTCACATCACATTATATAAATAAGTTATGAGCCAAATCACATTATAAATTGAAATGGGAGACAAATCATATTATATATTCAAACTCTTAGCCAAATCATCCTCCAAATAGAAATGACAACAATAAATAACATTGACTCAAGTTTGACACGACAATAGAAAAGACGATGGATTCTTGCTGAGTTGCTCGAGCCCTTAAGAGAAAAACCAATAGCATGTTGCTTCTTTCCCCAAGCTTCATTCTTCTCTTGTTGGCTCTTCTTCACAGCTTCCAATCCTTCTTGATGCTTCCTTTGAATCTCTTCAAATGCTGTCATGTGCTTCAAGTCTCATGGCTAACTCCCCCCGATGCCTATAAATTGAGGAAACACAACATCGTGTTGCATCTTAATGAGATGAAAACATAAGATAAATACATATAAAAGTACCACTAAGAAGCATACGATCTATCAAATTATGGATATGTGTACATTATTAACTAGATTTGCGGGTATGCAGATGGGACAATAAAATGGTATATTAGTTTGGCAAAACAAGAAGACACAAACTAGAATAAAAAGTTGTCAGTCAAAATAATTTACATGGACCCATGCTGCACTTTTAAGTAGCATGTGAATGACTAGTGAGTCCACTAGGGCGGAGTATGACAATGAATTATAGTAATCTACTGAACGTATTTCATAATTAGTTGCATAAGTATAGTTGTTTGACGCTTTGGTTACTACAAAAGTTTAGATCGGCACATCACTAAGAAAACATATCAGTAATGTACTAAAAAACCGCAGACCAAAACACCAAAATGTTTCTTTTGTAACGAGTGACATCCATTCATCCATTCGAATAATGCAATATCTACACGTAATCACCCAACCACTACAGGCCACCTTATTCCTATTAACTGTGCATTTTCTCGTTCTGAAATGATTTGGACATGCTATGAATTTGGTTGTTCATCATCTCATGTAAAACTAAGTTCCATAAGCAACCACTGCCAGTACTGTCTACACTATTTTAGTCAGTTGTGTGCTTACTCACCTTCCCCAGCAACTACAGCTAATTGTGTACTTGCACTGCAGTTGTACGATGCTTTCTCGATCTAAATATAACAATAAAAATACAAGTTATGCACAAAGGAAGGGCACGGTGAGATTAAATCCAGGCATAGACAACCACGTAAGGAATTGTCAAGTACTGGACTGGAAGAAAAAAAACTGGAGAAGCAACAAGCAAGTAGAAAAAGATTAAGCTTCAAACTTTACCAACATAGCAAGGTCAATACGATTATCTTGATATTGCAAACCCAGTCCTGCTACCTACAGTGAGCAGTCGATTAATGCGCCTGCGTTATAGGGGAAAAACAGAAGAGAAGCAATATACTGACAAGTGTTCACATGGATAAAAATATTACAGAATAACATAATCATTTCTCTTTCACTGAGCAGTATTAGCATCTGAATGGACCTTTTAGTATATATATTTTTCAGCATCTAGCAACTACGGTATGTCCCATGATACGAGCCCTCGACATATCTTTACCTTGTTAACTGTTATCACAGAATATTGACTTCTTGTGCATAGTAACTGATAAAAGGCTATTAGTACAGCTTCACTGTTAATACTCTGAATGTAGAGTCTAGTCACATATTAGATGTTCTTGAGCATGCTGGAGATTGCATAATCTTGCAGCTTAAAGGGGAAACTTGAGTTGAAATCATTCATTGTAGAAATTTAGAGACAGTCAACAACATATAAGTATAAACCTTAGATAAGAACAAAGGACATTGATCTTACTCCTGATCTAGATGAACTAGAACTAGAAAAAGGAGATTTCAAATAGGTGGTTAGAAGAATCAAATTTCCA
>NW_025240766.1:0-3500 GCF_018294505.1 Triticum aestivum
TTTGGATGTGATTTTGGGAATGGATTGGCTATCGTTGTATGGAGGAAACATCGATTGTGCCAGCAAGACGATTTTGCTTACCACCCCGGAAGGAAAAAGGATCAAGTATGTATCCCGGCATATGCCGAAGAGGATTCAAGTAAATTCCTTATCAGGAGTTGTACAGAAGGAAGTACCAGTGGTGAAGGATTATCCGGATGTATTTCCAGAAGAGTTGCCAGGCATGCCACCAGATAGAGACATTGAGTTCTTGATTGAACTTTTGCCAGGCACAGGGCCAATATCTAAGAGACCGTACAGGATGCCCGCAAAGGATTTGGAGGAAATTAAGAAGCAGATCAAGGAGTTACTGGATAAAGGCTATATTCGCCCAAGTTCGTCACCTTGGGGATCACCAGTACTTCTAGTAGAGAAGAAAGATGGATCGCTGAGGATGGTTGTTGATTACCGAGGATTGAATGAAGTGACCATCAAAAACAAGTATCCACTGCCGATGATCAATGATTTGTTTGACCGCCTACAAGGAGCTAAAGTATTTTCCAAGACCGATCTACGATCAGGGTACCATCAGTTAAAGATTCGAGAGCAGGATATACCAAAGACGGCTTTTACCACCAGATATGGATTGTATGAGTATACCGTTATGTCATTTCGACTGACTAACGCACCTGCCTATTTCATGAACCTGATGAACAAAGTGTTTATGGAGTTTTTGGATAAGTTCGCCGTGGTGTTCATTGATGATATTTTAATCTTTTCCAAGGATGAAGAAGAGCATGAGGAGCATTTACGATTGGTACTTGAGAAGCTCAGAGAACATCAGTTATACGCCAAGTTCAGCAAGTGTGAATTTTGGCTGAAGGAAGTTGGATTCCTTGGACATGTTATTTCTGGAGAAGGAATAGCAGTAGACCCTGCCAAGGTTGACACAGTGACAAGTTGGGAATCACCCACGACAGTTGGAGAAATCCGGAGTTTTCTTGGACTTGCAGGATACTACCGGAGATTCATTGAGAATTTCTCAAGGATTGCTAAGCCCATGACAGAGCTATTAAAGAAGGACACCAAATTCAATTGGACTGAGGAATGTGAAGCTAGTTTCCAGGTTTGAAGAAACGATTGGTTACATCACCAGTGTTGATTCTGCCAGATCAACGCAAGGATTATGAAGTTTATTGCGACGCTTCTCGTCGAGGACTTGGAGCAGTGCTTATGCAAGAAGGAAGAGTTGTGTCATATGCTTCACGACAACTTAAACCTCATGAGAAGAATTATGCTACGCATGATTTGGAGTTAGCAGCCGTGGTGCATGCACTGAAGACATGGAGACATTTTCTCATCGGAAACCATTGTGAGGTGTATACAAATCACAAGAGTTTGAAGTATATTTTCACGCAGAAGGAGTTAAATCTCAGACAGAGGAGATGGTTGGAGCTCATTAAAGATTATGATATGAGATTGCACTATCACCCTGGAAAGGCTAACGTAGTAGCAGACGCGTTGAGCCGCAAGAGTCATGTCAACACCCTCATGACAGGAGAGTTACCTCAGGAGTTAGCCGAGGACCTTCGCGAGCTATGTTTGGAGATAGTTCCAAGAGGCTATTTAGCGACATTGGAGATTCAATCTACCTTGATGGAAAGGATCAGAGAAGCTCAGAAGACAGACAAGGAGATTGAAGAGATAAAGGAGAAGATGAGCAAAGGAAAAGCCAAGGGATTTCGTGAGGATGAGCACGATACCTTATGGTTTGAGGACCGCGTATATGTGCCAAATGATCTGGAGATCAGGAAGTTGATATTGCAAGAAGCCCATGATTCGCCGTACTCGATTCACTCAGGGAATACCAAGATGTATTTGGATTTGAAGAATACTTTCTGGTGGACCGGAATGAAGAAGGATATTGCGGAATATGTAGCAGTTTGTGATGTATGCCAGAGAGTGAAGGCAGAGCATCAGAAGCCAGCAGGATTGCTACAACCATTGCCGATACCCGAATGGAAGTGGGATAAAATAGGCATGGATTTTATCACAGGATTACCCAGGACTCGTTCAGGCTATGACTCAATATGGGTTGTAGTCGACCGTTTGACGAAAGTGGCTCATTTCATTCCAGTAAAGACCACTTACACCAGTGCTAAGTTGGCAAAGATATACATGACCAGGATCGTATGTTTGCATGGAGTTCCGATGACCATTGTATCAGACAGAGGAACCCAATTTACCTCGAAGTTTTGGAAGCAGTTACATGAAACATTGGGAACCAGGCTGGAATTTAGTACAGCTTTCCACCCACAGACAGATGGACAGACCGAGAGAGTCAACCAGATTTGGAGGACATGTTGAGAGCATGTGCACTAGATTACGGATCCAGTTGGGACGACAACTTGCCATATGCGGAGTTTTCTTATAACAACAGTTATCAGACCAGTTTGAAGATGGCCCCTTTCGAAGCATTGTACGGAAGGAGGTGTAGAACACCGTTGTTATGGGACGAAGTTGGAGACCGTCAGTTGTTTGGACCAGATTTGATTAAGGAGTCTGAACAGAAAGTGAGGTTGATTCGCGATAGGCTCAAGGTAGCCCAGTCCAGGCAGAAGAGTTATGCTGATTCTAAACGAAAGGAGACAGCTCACGAAGTCGGAGACAGAGTGTATCTTCGAGTATCACCACTTCGAGGAGTGAAGCGCTTTGGAGTTAAGGGAAAGTTAGCACCCCGTTTTATCGGACCATACAGAGTGTTGGAACACATGGGAGAGGTTGCTTACAAGCTGGAATTGCCCGAAGGATTGTCTGGAGTACATGATGTATTTCATGTTTCTCAGTTGAAGAAGTGCCATGCAGAGATGGCTAAGATACCGCTGAGAGATACTGGGCCACTGGAAGCGATTCAGCTGGAAAGTGATTTGACCTATGAGGAGAAACCAGTTAAGATTCTCGAGTATGCCAGCCGAGTTACCCGCAGCAAGGTTATCAAGTTTTGCAAAGTTCAGTGGAGTCACCACACGGAGGATGAAGCCACCTGGGAGCGAGAGGAAGATCTACGGAAGGACCACTCCCACCTGTTTTCTAGCCAACCCGAATCTCGAGGGCGAGATTCATCTTAAGGGGGGTAGGTTTGTAACATCCCAAATTTTCAATTTGGTATGTTATACATAGATCATCATTGCATATCAAGTTTTATTGCATTTTGACAAATCCTCGATAAATCCTAAGCAACTCAAGGACCCTCGGAGAGAGTTGGGGATTTTCTTAAATTTCCATATTTGATTTTCATCAAATGATAATACGAGGATTTTGGTTTTAATTATTTTCTCTCCGGAAAAATATTTCACTTTTAAAAATAAACGAGAGGAGAAAATATGACTTCTCCAAAACAATTGAAATACTGGAGGAAAAATGTTAAAATCATTTATTGGAATTTATTTGGATTTTATTTGCAATTTTTATTGCATTAAAAATATTGCATGTTTTCAAAATATTTATTTTGTGTTAAAAAA
>NW_025240767.1:0-3499 GCF_018294505.1 Triticum aestivum
TCTAACAATAGAAAAAATAGGTGACGTTGGACCATCCGATCGAGAGGGTCTGAGAGGTAGAAAATGATGCACATGCAGCGACGTAGCGAGCTGGGGAAGTAGAGCTAAGGCGGTTTGGAATGAAGATATACCTGAAGGTCATCGGGATGTGGATAGGTGGGCGGCGGGAGGCCGGATCCGCCCACAGGCAACGACAAAGGGATCAGAGGACCACCCGCACCGGTGCTCGGCCAGAGATAATGGTGCGGCCGGCAGTGGGTCTCCTCCCTCGCTGTCGACGATGGCCTAAATGCTGCCCCTCCTCCCCTTCACCGGCGGAGGGGGATATGTCCGGATCTGTAACCAGCGGTGAGGATAGAAAGCCAGTGTTTTTTGAAGGGAGAAAGACAGTGTTACTACCCCTATCTTGTTTAGATCTGGAGAGGATGAGAGTGTGTGAATAGAGCAACCCTAGCAAGCAAGCGCGGAGGCTCCGGCCTATATATACGTAGTGGGGTAGTTTTCCTTTTTCACTCCATCAAAACAATCGTTTAAAATTGTGTACTACTACATGCCAGGTCGCGGTTTTTTTAGTTGTTGATTGTTTTTTGAGATAGCTACCCGCTTGTTCCAAGTGGTGTTACGGTGTGCCAAGTCACACTTTGTATCGTTCAAGTCTAGTGCTACAAGTCCCTCCATTAAATGAACAACCACCCCCTCGTAAAAATTATGAACAAGCCCACGGCTAAAATTAGCGGAAACGTGGGTTGCCCCAACATGCATTACTATTTATATTTTCTACTCCACATGTCATAGACACAAAAATAATGTGTCATAGACACAAAAATTGTGGCAAGATTCCCTTAGGCAAGCCAAAGTGTGTCTAACAATTTGAGCAACTCAGGTTAGGCAAGTGTGGCAAGTGTGGGAAAAATAATGTGGCAACATAAGACAAACATTGTCACAATCCAAACAGGCTCGTAATTTTTTGTGACATGCATGAAAATTTGGTTAGTTAAATTTGTAGTCAGAATTTGGCAAGGTGCATCAAATCAACACATGCAAGTATCAAAAGGAAAGTCATGATATGCATGCATGCGTTGTACTCCCTCTGTTTCCAAATATAAGTCTTTTTAGAGATTGCAACAAGTGACTACATACAAAGCAGAATATGTCTACATACAAAGTAGTCCATTTGAAATGTGCAAAAAGACTTATATTGAGTGCAGTGCTTTGATGTGTCGCGTCAACTCGTACAAGACCGAGAAATTTAATTACTACAACGCCCTCTCCCTCGTGGACTGAGCTTCGGTGCGTTAACTGCACCTGCCTTTGGTTGCATGATAGGAGGGCCAACCACCTGTTGGGCCCACCTGTCATAGATGCAAAGGCATGAGCAGTAAGTAAAGCTTTTGCTACACGCTATCCCTCCCGCATGAGGTGGACAGACATGCAGCAGTGGATTCGATACTGTAGAAGTAGGAGTAACATCATTGTTCGTCTTCTCGAAGAGGCGAAGAGCCAAGGACAACCCGAACGTGGCAGTTGCGAACGCTCGCGTGGTGCGGTGCCTTGGAGCGTGCATAGTACTAGCCAGGCTCTTGCATGAGACAAAATTGCTATTGTTTAACAATTAAACTCCATCATCCATTGGTCGATACTCATTCTGCATAGGTCCACGCGCTTAGCACCGTTTCCTCCTGGGGTCACCAATGTTTATTTGCTAATTAATAGCATTGCATGCAATGAACTAGCCATTGCAAGTCATTAAAAGCATGCACACCTCTCATCTCTTATTGGTTGATATGTCAACAAACAAGAAACAAGGTAGAAGTTAATGCACCACGCCTAAGTGTTTTGGGACTATTTGGTTTTCGTAAGATGACTTACACACCTAGACGGAGGGAGTAGTATAGCCCTGTAAACCGGAAAGGAGTACTTGCCTTTCTAGAGATTTCAACAAGTGACTAGACTACACCGCGTGCAGTACTTCCTCCCTTCTGGTTTATAGGGCTCAAATCTCAAATCTCATGAACCAAGGCATTTTGCGATTGGAGGAATGTATCTTGTACTTTACAAAACTACCCTTATTAAACTCATGCATTAATTACGTAGTTCTCTCGCTTTCCTCTCCGCCTTGGTCGCGGTGCACAATATTGAGCACTCCTATATGGCTAGCCACTCTATCTACATGCGGGACATTTCAAAGCATCCGGGCCCGCGTGCCATCCACCAAATCACAGCGAGGTGCTACAGTCGAGACTCACCTGTCACCCAGGTGTGGCCGTCATGACCCGTCATATCACGAAACCCACACCTTTACCAGCAGTGGTAATGTGGCCTCCAAGTTGGACTAGACGAAGCAACCATCATTTCACTGGAACGCTCGTTCGAGCCCTTCTTCCCTTTCTTGAAGAAAACCTCACTCCAGGCTACTCACTTCTGCCATTTTTCTTGTGTACCAACGCAGGAAAGGTGGGCGAATCAGTTATGCTGCTATATTTTCATTCTAAGAATCTTATTTTTGTGAAGCACCGACTGATTCTCACATCCTATTCTTTTCCCGTTTTCATTCCGATTGTGGTTTCCTTTCGATTGCTTTTTGTTTGTCAGTTCATTGATGGATCCTGGAGCACTAGGCAAAGAGTTGTCGGCGGACAACCAACTGGAGACAACGATGTCCAGGAAGCGAGCATCGACCAATGAGTTGACCATGTTGGCGGGCCAACCCATGGAGACGAAGAACTCCAAGAAACAAGCACTGGCCAAAGAGTTGACGACGTTGGCGGATGAACTCATCAAAGAAAGTTGGAAGAACATCAAGGGCCCCACCGTGCCTACCCTAGGAACTCTGATGGCCACCTATGCGAGGCTCAAGGCCGAGTTTGAGGAGATAGTCACCGTTGAGAAGCAGTATTCCCCTGGCAAGGTGATGGCCCCCATCGAGGACGAGGATATGGCCCCCGGAGGGATGAGATCCCCCGGTGAGCTGCATAAGGTAAAAAATAATGGCTTATTACCATAGTTGTGGTTCTTGATTATTTGTAATGTGCTTGCTAATATGTTAGGGTTGTGCAGGTGCCGGTGGACGTTCTTGATGATTCTGATGTCGCGGCCCATCCTGTTGGCATCACCCCGGAGATCGATTCCGATGCCGCTGTCCATCCTGTGGACATCGCCCCAGAGATCGATTCTGATGTCGCGGTCAGTCCTGTGGACATCGCCCTAGAAATCGATTCCCATGTCGCTGTCCGTGCTGTGGTCATTGCCCGAGGGAGCGATGACAATAAATAGTTGGCCGCGCTAATCCTTCAGGGTAGTTTGCATTGCCCTGTGTTTAATTACCAGAATGATGTGTGTTATCAAACCATCTTAGGGCTAGTGCACTGTCTTGTGTGGGCGGTACTTGCTACTTTTGCTTGATAGTGAATCATGCGAACCCTCTCCGAGTTATGGAAACAGATGTATCCTCACCAGCTTTTGATGTAATATATGGCATGCTTAGATGTAAGTTTGAACT